>NW_008246085.1:249748-253143 GCF_000281045.1 Saprolegnia diclina VS20 | reverse complement strand
GTTCGGCAACGTCTCAAGTTCGTCTCCCGCGACTAGTGCCGGCAGTGGTTCGTTCAAGGCCTCTGCGTCGCCACCGACTTTCGGTGCGTCAAAGTCGAGCGCTGCAGAACCAACGGTCGTTGCTCCGACGATTGCCAAGCCGTCGAGTGCAGCGGAAGGCGAACTCTGGGTGCTCATCAATAGCTTCCACAAGACGCTCGAATCCATCCGAGCTGATGCCGAGCCGTGCAAGTCGTCGCAGACGAACGAAACTGCGTTCACTTCGTCGCTCAAGCAGCTGCGCCAGAAGGTTCTCGGCGTCTGCGATACCATCGACGCGCTCGACGCGACGTTCCAGAAGACAGAAAACCATGTGCAAGTCGTCGTTGGCAACAGCAGCGATGTGCAGACCCAAATCGAATGCGCCAAGAGCCTTCTCCGCAGCCTCCAAGACGAGACGCTCAAGGCACAGCTCGAAGATCAGCCACTCGACCAGCGCTCGGCGACGACGCGGGAGAAGTTGCGCAAGAAGATTGACGACATCCATCGGTATACGACCGAGCTGGAGAAGCACATTTGCCTGCTGAAGGAGAACGGGACGTCGGTGACTGCGTACGTACTTGTTGCCGCTGTTCATGCCTGTCGATTAATATCTCTGTGCGTAGACCAAACACCTCGGCACAACTCTTCAAGGTTCTCAAGCTCAACTACGAAACGTCCAAGCGTGAATACAACCGCGCTGTGCACCTCGCGGACCAGATGAAGGACCTCTCGCTCAAGGCCAAATCGCGCATCCTGACAAAGGCTCCGTCGGGCCCCATCGCGCCGACGAAGGATCTCCTTCGGCAGCTTCGCCAAGAAGACGACAGCCTCCTCAAGCTTCAGAGCGTCTTCGGTGCTATGGGTCCCTCGATCACGCCGCGCGAAATCTCGAGCACTGTGCGCCGCCAGCCGCCGCGGCGCGAAACTCTAACGACCAAGCCCGAGCCAGTGCCAGCTCCGGCGCCCAAGCCGCGGTCAAGCCAGCTCTTTTCGTCGGCGTCGACGTCTATCCCGACGCAAGCGGCGTCGAGCGGATCGATTTCGTTCCAGCAGATGCCCAAGCGCAAGGTCGAGGTCAAGTCGGAGCCCAAGGCGGAGGCCAAGGTCGAGCCCAAGTTTGAGTTCAAGCCGGCAGTCAAGGCGGAGCCCAAGACAGAGCCTACGACGACGACCGAGGCACCGCCGGCCGCGGAAAAGACCAAGCCTATCAAGGTTGCGTCGGGCGCGTTTTCGTTTGGCGCGTCCAAGGCAGGTGATGCCAAGTCTCCGGCGCGCAAGCCCATCTCGCTCGGGTCGCTTTCGTTTGGCGAGTCGTCGGAAGACGTCGAGTCGCCGCGTGCGCGCAAGATGTCGACGGCGTCCAACCACGCCAAGACGCCGCAGAAGTCTTCGAGTTTCTCGTTCCCGACGCCCAAGTCGGCAACGCCCAAAACGGAGAATGCGGTCGACGTCAAGTCGCCTCTTCATTCGGCAAAGAAACCGACAGCTTTCGGCGCGTCGACGGACTTTAAGCTGCCGGAACCCGCCGCCGCGATCAACTATGTCGAGCGCATGAAGACATTTTACGAAAAGCACGCTGCGGGCAACACCATGACGGACGCCAAGATGCAAAAGCTCGTGGCCGACAACGTGGGCAAGGAGCCCGAGCTGTTTTTGCGGGTGATGAAGAAGTACGTGGGCCAAGACGCGACGCTCGAGCACGCCAAGGAGTACCTCGAGACGGGGACCGTCCCAGCGGCGCTTTTGAAGACGGCACCGACGGGTTTCGTTGCCGCCGGGGCGGCCACTGCGACGACGAGCCAGGCATTCCGATCGGCTGCCACGCCACCGACGAGCTTTGGTTTTGGCGCGGCGTCGAACGCGTCGCCGTTTGGTGCCAAGCCGACGCCGGCATCCCCTGCCAAGACATCGCCATTTGCCAGTGCGACAACGCCACAGTCGCCAGTGGCCAGCCCATTTGCACAGACGACAGCATCGCCAAGTCCGTTTGGTCAGACACCGGCGTCTCCGTTTGGTCAGGCCGCGGCACCGGCCTCGCCGTTTAATCAGGCGGCGCCGAGTCCTTTTGGACAGACACCCGCGGCTGGAGCACCGGCGTTTGGCGGTGCGCAGGACCACCGGACGCGCCTCGTCGAGTTTTACACCAAGCACAACCCGGCCAAGCTCAGTGAGGTCGATACGGTGCTTCTTAAGTACCGCGGCCAAGAAGACAAGCTCTTCAAGAGCCTGGAGCTGAAGTACAAGGTGGATTCCAAGCCGGCGACGGGGTTTGGCGGCGCCTTTGGCAACACAACGGCGCCGACCGCGTTTGGCAACACTGGCAATGCAGCGTTTGGCTCGACCTCGGGCTTTGGCAGCAACACGACGTCTGGTTTTGGCAATACGGCCTTTGGCGCGACGTCGGGCTTTGGTGCGGCGCCCTCGAGTCCCGCGTTTGGCGCGACGCAGCCCCTCGCAACGTCGGCGTTTGGCTCGACCAACTCGATGGCGGCGCCTTCGTTTGGCAGTGCCACACCCGCCTTTGGGTCGACGACGTCGCTCGGTGGGACGGCGACACCAGCCTTTGGCGCGGCGACGCAGCTCGGCACTGGGTTCGGTGCGCCCTCGGGCTTTGGTGCGCCCGCGCCTGCACCGGCCTCCAACCCGCCGGCCGGCGGTGGCTTTGCCGGCTTTGCCGCCGCCCAAGCACCCAGCTTTGGCTCGTTTGGCGCTCCCCAAGGCCAAGCTACCGGCTTTGCCGCTCCCCAAGGCCAAGCTACCGGCTTTGGTGCCCAAGGCCAGTCGACGGGGTTCGGTGCCCAAGGTCAAGCTACCGGGTTCGGTGCCCAAGGTCAAGCTACCGGGTTTGGTGCCCAAGGTCAAGCGACGGGCTTTGGCGCTGCTTCCGGCTTTGGCGCGGCCAGCTCTGGTTTTGGTGGTGGCGCGCCGGCCTTTGGCCAGACGA
Source organism: Saprolegnia diclina VS20 (assembly GCF_000281045.1). Taxonomy (NCBI): domain Eukaryota; phylum Oomycota; class Saprolegniomycetes; order Saprolegniales; family Saprolegniaceae; genus Saprolegnia; species Saprolegnia diclina. Next base: position 250,178 of record NW_008246085.1, on the reverse strand, counting down.
GTGGCTTCAACAGCTCGAGCTTCACCAAGATGCGCTAAGATCTCAGTCGTAAATATGCATATCCGGATGATTTCTTCTTCTCGTGGGGGCTGCCACGTTGGGTGTCTTTTTCAGCCAATCACAACGCAGCATGAACCTGGATTGACGACAGACCTGCATTCGTCCCCATGGAAACCGAGGTCGAGAACGTCCGCGTGCTGGCGCGAGGCCGCCTGGAGGTCTTCCCGCGCAACGGCGCCAAGGACGTCCTCATGCAGAACGGCCCACGCTGCCTCTGCCACTCGAGCCGCTACGGCCTCACCTTTCTCGCGACGCCCGCCGGGCTCGGGGTCACGGCCTTTCCGACGCTCGAACAGGCAACGCTGGCGAGCGTCGAGCGAGCCGAGAACAACGTGGACCCGCTCGTGCCGCTGCCAGTAACGTTCACGGT
>NW_008246085.1:206597-248716 GCF_000281045.1 Saprolegnia diclina VS20 | reverse complement strand
GGCGCCTGTCTTTGCCACGGCGGGCAGAAGCGACGCCCGTCTGGAGGAGGAAGTGCCGACGGAAGTCATTGATGTTAGCAGCAAAACGCAAGATTCATCTGAAAAGGCACCACTGTCGACAAGGCCGCGCAGCAACAGCACGATGGACAAGGCGTCGTTCACGCCCGACATTTCGCAGGCACTGGCCCGCATGGCCACAGCACCCGGGTTTGGCTCGGCACGCAAGGCCCCGGTCAAATCAGCGGATCCGCCCAAGGAAGCCAAACAGAGCAGCAGCACGCACCCATCGGCGCCACCGAGCGTCGCGCCACCAGCACCGTCCCATGCGGCGGAAGATGCACTCTGGAAGCTCATCCGCGAGTTTGATCGGACCTTGCAGCAGCTGCGCGCGACCCCGCGCTTGGACCTTGCTGCGCACGAGACGCTCTTTTGTGACGTGCGACGCAAGGGACGTGCAATGTCCGACGGCGTTCAGGAGCTCGACGAAAGATTTCATGTGACTGAAGCCGATGTCGCTCGTGTCGTCACGCAGAGCAAGACCGTGCGCGACGAGATCGACGAAGCCAACCGGCTGCAAGTGTTCGCAGACCCGGCGACGGACCCCCTCGATGCGCGGTCCTTGGCCACGTACGACGAGCTACAGCAAAAGTTTTGTGGCGTCAATGAGACGTGCGTCAGTCTCTCGGCCCGCCTCGCACATCTCGGGTAATTGGTCGCTGTGTTCTGACGGACTACATCTGATCGATTGCGCTAGCTCCAGTCGTCCGAGCGACGTGCTGCATGCGCTCAAGCAAAGCTACGACCGCTCCAAGGAGCAGTACAACCATGCGCTGGATCTGGCTGGCCACATGGACAAGCTCACGGCCGTCGCTTCACCGGCAGTAGCGCCCTCGATGTTGCTTGCGCTGCGCCAGGAAGACGCGAGTGTCTCCGATCTCGATAAGGTCTTTGGCACCCTCCGTGTCTGTGCACCTCGGCTCGTTTCGACATCGCTTTTGCCGCCAGCGTCGACCAAGCCGGCCGCCAAGCCCCTCCGCGTCCGTAGTTCGCTCCTTTCGACAGCTACACTGACGGTTCCCGCGCCACCAAAGACGCCACGAGGCCACCTCTCGTTCCAAGCACCGGCTCCAATGCCGACGATACAGACAAGAAGAGAAGATCCGCTAAGTGAGACGTGTCCCGATGACGCGTCCTCGCCACCCGGCGGCAACAGCCCCACCTCGTCGATCCCATCGACGCCGACAAGAAACAAGTCGTCCAAGCCAATCAAGGTGGCGACGTTGCCGTTTTCGCTGTCGCCCAAGGCCAAGGCCCCGTCGCCGCTGCAGCGCCCCACGCCGATTGCGATCCCGCCCCGTGTCTCGGAGCCTGAGAGCGACGAGTCGCCCCGCGCGCGCAAGATGTCGCTGGGCGCTCGCACGCCGCCGCCGTCGGTGCTCGGGCGACCACCGACACCCAAGCTGGCCGCGCGGAAGACGGCATACGCCACGGACGTCAAGTCGCGACCGATCATGTCGCCGCTGTCGCTGGACCCGCCCAACTACCTCGGACGTCTCGAGAGTTTCTGCGCTATGTACGCCCCGGGGCACGTGATTGCACAGAGCGCGATGGAGCGGCTCTTGCGCGACCACGCGGGGCGGGAGAACGAACTGTTTCTCCACCTTTTACGACAGTTTGTGCGCAGAGACGCGACCGAAAGCGACGGGCACGCGTACGTGACCCGGGGCGCGCTTCCGCCGCCTCCGACCGTCAACTACAAGGCGCTTCTGACCGCGTTTTACGCCAAGCACAACCCCGCCAAGCTCCCCGAAGTCGACGAACTCCTCGCCAAGTACCAAGGCAACGAAGCACGGCTCTTCAAGAGCCTCCAGCTCAAGTACAGTACGGCAAACGCTGCATCGCGCCCGACGTACGTCCCAGCGTAGTGTCAAGCATCCTGCAGCGTCCGCCTTTATATGCTCGCTGTCTCTAAGCTATGATGATCGAGCTCTTCTGTTTTGACTTATAACTTCAAGTGCTCAAAATGGAGCCAAATTTCCCGCCATAAATGGTTTTGAATTATTGGAAGTCTTGTTTATCCGGATTTTGCGTCGTCGTATCCGGATTCTCGGACGCCAAAAACGCGATGGCGCTGCCCCGGCTCGTGGAGGAGATCGAGATCATTAGTGCGTCCTTGGGGCGCCACGAGTTCCACCCGATGGAGCAGCAGAAGCCCATCTACGTCACGGAGCTCAACGCGCCCAAGCCCGACCGCGCGGCCGAGGCGCGCCGCAAGACTGGCGACGAGTTCTGGGCCGAGTTCCGAGACACGGCGGCGGCGCTCGGCGACTTGGACGGTACGATGACGCCGCCGAGACAAGGATGAGCTCATGGCGGTGGCAACGTAGAGATCACGCACTACTCGACGACGTTTGAGAGTCTTGAGAAGAAGTGCAAGGCGCTCCAAGTGCAAATGGCCGGCATGTCCAAGCAGCTGCACACGCGCAAGTCGGATTTGTACCTTGACTCGCGCATCAACGAGCGTCAAGAGCAGAAGGAGCAAGAGTGGGAAGGCCAAATGCAAGCGGGTCGCGCCGAACTCGAGCATCTGGAGACGAAGCTCGCAAAGGTGCAAGAGGACATTGAGAGCCTCGAGACGGACATTCGCGACGGCGAAGCGCGGGCTGCCATCGGTACTACGCGAGATACCTCGTAGCATGTGCTCATGTACATCGTGTAGACCCGTCACTCTTGATGGACGAGAACGAGACGCTTGAAGAGATCTTGCTGCTGCGGGCCGAGGAGAAGAAGGACCTCCTCGCGGCCCTCGCCGCCCTCAAACGCCAGCGCGACGAGCACGTCCTCGAGTCCGAGAAGGTTCAGACGTCCCAGTCTGCAGAGCTGGAGCGCTTGAAGCTGGAGCGCGACAGCCTCAAGAAGACCATCTTGGCGTACGAAGAGCCAATGGCCGACGACGCGAGCATGGATCGACCAACGGTCGAGGCCCGCGCCGCCGCCCTCGCCGACGCGCTGGGGCAGTGGCAAACCAAGCTCGAGATCGAGACGGCGTCCGTAACAGCGCTCAAGGCCCAGATGCAGCGCCTCGTCGAGACGCAGGCCGCGAACGGCACGCCCGGTACCCCTCACCACACGTGTGCGGTCGTGCTCCAGCTCTTGTATGCCAACAACGGCGAGATGAGCAAGACACAGCTGCAGGCCGAGGCGGCGGCCACCGGCTGCGACGACGCACACGTCGTCCGCGCCATTTACGCGCTCGTCGGGAAGAGCCTCGTGCACATCGATCGGTCGCTAGCCGAAGGCATCGTCACGTCCATGTTATTGTAATCGCAGTTGCCTCCTCCTATTTCCAATTTGCTCAAGGGAAGAGGTACGCCTTGGTCGCGACTTCGTAGCCGGCGAGGAGCGACGGCCCAAACGCGGTGATTAGGTCATAGATATGGTCCACGGGTTGTCCCAAGGCCGCCGTGCGCTGCGCATAAGCCTCCAGCGTGCTCGCGACATTTGCCCAAATGGCTTGCTCGGCCGCGAGCGCGAGCGTGCGGTCTCTCCAGCTCGCGCGGCCAAGCGGCAGTTCGGACGGCGGCGTCGGCGGGCTGTACGCGTCGAGACCCGCGCTGGTCTCCATCCACAAGACGTACGCGGCGGCCGATATGTTGTTGGTCTTGTGCGGCAGGGCGAGCGACGCAGGAGCCCGCGAGAGCACGTGGTGCCACACGTTGCTCGGCCGCACCTTGTCGAGGCGCGCGTCGCGAAAGATGCGGTCGTTCTCGAGGAAGAGGACGTGCTTCATGGCCCGAAACTCCTCGAACACGAGGCCGTGGAGCGGCCGGACGCGGCTCAAGAACGCTTCGAGCTGCGCCATGTCGTTGACCAAGCGGCACTTGCCATGGTCGTTGAGCGGCCGGACGAGCGCAATGTGCCGCGCAAACGCCGAGAGGAGCCGGTTGCAGAACGCATCGAGACACGTCGTCGCGATCGTCGCGCCGTCGAGGCCGAGGCGGCCAAAGTGCTCGGTCAAGAGCACGTTGAAGACGGAGGTCAACTCGACCATGAAGCGGTCGGTGGTGACGTTCGAGACAAAGCTCTCATCGTGCATGCTTGCGAAAATGCTTTCGCAGCGCGTTGCGAGAACGTCCAAGTACGCACTCAGCAGACGCTGCGAGAGCCGCTCGAGGGGCTCGCGAAGCGACGCGAGCGGGCCCGCAATGGCCTCGGCCACGCCTTCGCTTTTGTTGATCGGCAGCTCGAGAAGCGCGTCGTCGAGCTGGTGGCAGAGGTGCAGCAGTGCCATGTTGTGGGCGTGGGCAACCGTGCGGGCCGACGTCGGTGGCAGCGCTAACGCCGACGCGCCAGCATGCGCGGTGGACGCAATGTTGGCGCAAAACTGCTCGACCGCGCGACGCACGCCATGCAGCACCATACACACAACGACGGGGTCGTCGCCGCCCGCGTCGACTTCGACCGAAAGGATCTTGAGCAGCGTGTGCATGTCACTGCGGCTTGGCGGCGACGGGTGGTACCCGTTCGACTGCGGAAACATCATTGTGATCGGATGCAAAAGGCGGTCGCCCGATCGCTCTTGGAACTTGGTGGCAATCGCTTGGAACGCATCGAGGAGCTCGGCTTGCATCGAGTTTATCGGCAGCGCCATGGCGCGGTGGGGACGCCCGGCGTCGGCCAACAAGAGCCGCGCCGTCGTCGCAGCCCACGCCGTCACGATGCGGAGAGCCTCGGCGCGGAGCCGCGGGTAGTGGCCAATCAGCACGCTCTTCACGCTCAGCCGGTATTCCATGGCCTTCTTGAAGAGCTCCGAGAGGAGCGCACAGCCAATGTCCCAAAAGGTCAAGACGAGCGACGGCTCGTCCGGCTGCACAACCGCATCGAAGAAGCACGCTTTGGTCGACCCGCCGCTCGGCAGCTTGACAAGGACACGCTGTAGGTGCCACACTTGCAGCGCGTACGACGAGAGCAAATCGAGAACGTTCTGCGCTGCGATCCACGCGTCGGCCGCCTTGGCATCGCCGTCGTTGGTCGTCGTCGCCATGTGGCTTTCCTTGAGCATGTTCGTGGCTTTGGTTTCGAAGTCGTGGAGTACTTCGTTGACGCAGGCTTGGACTGTCTCGGAGAACGTGTCGAGTCCGAGCTGGTAGAGGACTTGGAGCGTGCTTGCAATTGCTGTCTGGTCGGTCGACGACATGCCAATCTTGAGCGTCGTCTTCATTTGCTTGACCAAGTGGGCTCGGAGCTTGCGAAGATGGGGCACTTCGGGGGCCACGAGCGAGAGGCTTTGAAAGCGCGACGCGTCTTGACTCGACTGCAACAAGAGCTCGGCTTCGTAGAGTGCGAGTGACGCTTTGGAGCACGCAGCGTAGTAGTCGGCGTCGTCGGCCGGCGCAGCAAACACGATGGGCGACAGCGCGCGCAGCCCAAGCGCCAGCGTCTGGAAGCGGAGGAGACGCTGGACGATCGAGCTACACGTGTCTACATTGCGCAGCTGCTGGATCGTGCGCGAGAGCACGCGCCGGACCTTTTGCACGTCGTTGTCCATGCGGTCGATTGCATGTTTAACGTCCGTGACGTCGCTGTGCAGTGTCGTGACGTGCTGCTTGAGCCCATCGACGGACCCAACTTGGCGCAGAAGCTCCATGTGCGACGCGCTTACGTACGTTTCGATGGACGAGTCAATGTGCTGGATCGCGACCGATAGCTTTTGCAGAAACTCTTCCGACCCGCTCGAGGCGCTCGCGTCTTTTGTGGGCTTGGCGTCAGATGCGATGATCGCACTCGCGATCTCCGTCACGGGTACCTCGGGCGCGACAAAGACCTTGAGCTCGTCTACACAGCAGCCGTGAGCTCTAGCCCATCGCTATCGGCTACCGTCGGCGCGGAGCTTGGCGACGACGTCCTCCATGGTCAGCGTCATCGTGGCAACAAAATCGTATCCGATTTGACAGTGCAATCTCCAAACCTTTCTAGCTAAATATCTAAATCTATGCAAAATGAGAGGTATGCATTTATACAGAAGGCAATGGCGGTTCAAGCCGACGGACGACCTGAGAGCCGACCCCATCTTGGTCATCGCCACAGAGCACATGCGTTTGTCAAGGCGCCTAACTGCTAGAGATAAAGTACGCAAGAGACTCTCGTACATCAAGTGCTCCGATAAGGTGACTGTGGGTAATGCATCAATCAGCGGCAAACAGCATTCGATGCTTGGACGATATGAACATGATCGTGTTGCTGCTGTGGTCGAGAGTACTTGCAGAGGAATTGATCACGGCGAGTGGCAATGCTATAGATATCAAGGTAGAAAGCTGGCTTACGCGTCCGAGCGCTTCAAGCGGGTATCGCAAATGACGCGGAGCGACTCTTGGGCGCGCTGGTTCCAGAGAAGCGCTTCTTCTTCGGCCTCAAAGAGGTTGCGCGCTTCTTCGTCGCTCGCAAGCTGGAGCTTGGCCATCTCGTCGAGCTGCTCGTCTTCGGTCTTGTCGAGGCCAGGGAGGCTGTCGATGACGTCGTTGGTCTTCTTGGCCGTGAGCAAGAGGTCGCGCGCGAGGCCCTTGACGCGCTCACGCTGCTCCTTGACCTCCTCGGGCGACGCGTCCTTGGCGATCGACGGCAGCAGCCGCAGCGCGTTGAACATGTCGAGCGCCATTTGGTCGACGCATTGCTGCAGCTCCGAGACCTTGTCCATGGCCGCAAACCCTTGGACTCGACTTTTGACCAATCATCGCTCGATGCAGGAATTGTAGCCAATCACACGCGTTATTGAAACCCAGCCAATCCCAGTCCACACTCGGGACACCAACTCACGGCGCGAAAGCTCGCTCGCAGCTCCGCGATGGCGCGTGGTGAAGCGCCCAAGGTACCACGTACTACATAGTAGAGTCCCGTCCACATATTCAAAGCAGAATCTTCCAAGAGCAAAGCCACCTTGGCCACTGCAGCCCCACTGTGTTTACGCAGCCATCCAAGAGTGGCTCGTGACCTCGGACATCACGCTTACTTCCACAGCTTGAAGTACTTCTCTTCACGCCGAGTGGACCCCACCTTTCCTGGCACAGATCCAGATCTATTAGATCTAGACCTAGATCTAGACGGGCCATGGGTCTGACCACAATGTGTGCCACCGCGTTGGTCCTGCCTCGACGAGCAGATCGTGGCCGCGTCTTGCTGGCGTTGATCGGCGGATTTAGGATGATCACCGTCGTCGGTCGCCAGAGCAACTTCAACCGCCGGTATGAAAACCTCCAAGTTCTGATAGTATAAAGTCTCGGGGATGGCCGGTAACTCCTTGCAATCTTCCATACACGGTGGTGACATGGACGAGTTCATCCACTGCTGCGACGTGCTCCTCGTGAATGGCAGCGCGGGGTCCGCGGCCCAGCGAGAGGCGCACGACCGCCTCCTCCGCTTCCAGATGGACCCGACGTCGTGGCAGCTCGTGCTTCGCGTGCTCATGTCCTCGGCCGCCGGCGCGTCGGTCTCGGAGGCGGCGCTTTTCATTGCGGCGCGGCTGCTCCGAAGCGCCATTCCGGTGCTGGACGCACCGGACCAAGTCCATGTGCGCGATAACTTGCTGCAGTTTCTGATCGCCGACCGACCGCGGACGTCGGCGTCGGTGCGTCCTGTCGAGCGGCTCGTGTGCCTCGCGCTCGCGAGCGCCGTCGTCCAGATCCAGCAAGATTGGCCGTCGTGGAAGGAGCGTCTGCACAGCACGCTCTTGGCAAACCAAGCGTCGCCACACGGGCTGCTGCTCTTGCTCGAGGTGCTCGCGGGCATTCCTGGTGAGATCTACTCGCAGTGCTCGCTCGCCGAGTCCGTGCCCCAGGTCGCCACGATGGTCCAAGCCTTTCAGAAGGACGCAATCCACGTGCTGCATCTTGTTCGGGACACGCTCATCTCCATGTACCGTTTGCATATCGCTCGTCGTCTGCAAAGTTGACGTCCCTTGCAGGCCGGATGCTGCGTTCGTCGCGCTCACGTGTCTCCAAAACTGGGGCCACGACGTCATGCCCGTGGTTGAGATTGAGTTTGGGCTCTGCTCGGTCGACTTGAGCGAAGGGTGCGTGCCGCAATGTGGCGCTACGACTACCCTTCCTGTAGGCAGCTCTTTGACCTGCTCATCGATCTCATGATCACGCCCAAACAAGACGTCTCCCAGGTACTTACGTCTCCTCCTCCCACTCCGATGCTCACAGTACGCCCAGCTAGCCGCCGAGATCATTGCCGACACGCTCTCCCACACCAACTCGTCGCCAGCGCTCGGCAACATGTACAGGACCCTCGACATCATCTTGTGCGCTGCGGTGTATAAACATGGAATGACTAGTCCTGCACAGCGCTACGAGCGAGAAGCGACGCTCGTCGTCCGCGTCGCCAAGCGCATTCTCTCGACCAAACCCGTCTTGCTCAACGCGATCCACGCGCTCTCGGCCAAAGAGGCGTCCGAAGACGCGTTCATGGACGACCCGTCGCTCGAGGCTGCCATCACCGTCGCGCGCGGATTGGCCAAAGTCGCGTCAGTCATTGCCTTTGCGCATTCGCACTGCGTGTTTGCCGGCGGCTGGTGCGCGGCGATTCGGCAGGCCGAGGCGTGCGCCCCCGATGTTGTCGAGGTAGACACTGTCGAGGTACTTGACGGGCGCTCTCATGGGCGTAGGCGTACCTCGCGTACCTGGTCCTCTGCACGTCCTTTCCGGACGCGACCGTGACGGAAGAGACGCTCGAGTTTTGGTTCTTTGTGTTTGAGATGAAGAAGCGCTGGAACGACATTCCGTCGCTCTCGTCGTGGAGTGACTTTGTACCGACGGCGCTTCCCGTTGTGCAAGAGGTCGTCGTGCTTCTTATTCTCAAGTGCCAGTACCCGCCGTGGTTTTTCACGACCAAGAGCCTCACGTCCGACCACCCGGCCATCGACGCGACACGGGACCTCCGCCGGTGCGCGTCTCGTCCGTGGAGCTCGAGCCCAATGTCTCTGGGCGCGTAGATACATTGGCGACACCCTCCTCAACATCTTTGCCAATTGGCCGGATGTGGACGGCCGGCTCGGCAGCTACGTGTGCTTGGAGACCGTGGTCGGCCTCATGACGACCTCCAACGACCTTCCGCAAGTCGACGCGCTCCTCTTCGTGCTCGACTACATGGTGGAGCTCTTTGATTTTGACGACGTGGACACCGAGAGCGACGGCTTGTTCAACGCCGTGCAAACGCTCTGGGAGTCGGCGCTCGCGGTGTTTCCTTCGTTCCCAGACCACCCGCTGCTCATGCAAGGCATGTGCCGGTACAGCCATTTGTGTTTTGATCGTCGCGGCACATGTGACGTAGGCTCATCAGCTCGCTCGTCGTTTCGATGCAGTTTGACGATACGTACTACCAACTGGTCACGAGCGTGCTCGCCAAGGGCCTTGCGTCGCCGGTCGTGTGCGCGCCGGCCGCCAAGGCGCTTCTCAAACTCAACAACGCACTCACGTAGTCGTCTGCGTGCCATCTTGCTGAATACAGGAGATGCTATGTAGGAAATCCAAGGCCACGCCGGCGACAAAAGCCGCGTGCATCCAGCTGCTCTTGAGCGCCATCGACCGTCCAGACGTCCTCGCCACGCTCTTTGCCGCCGCGCCCGCGTACGGAGACTTCTTGGAGGCGCTCCTGCGCCTTGGCATGGGCTTTTCCGAGACTGGTACGTCTCTGTCCATACGTCGAAAGTCGGCGACGTTGGATTAGACTACATGGCGGTCATCAACTGCGCGTTTCCGCGCATCCTCAGTGCCCTTCGTCAAATGACAAGAGAGTCGAATGCTCTCGAAGTCGAGGCCGTGCTCTACCTCTTGTCGCGCGGCCTCCACGGCATCCGCCAAGCCAGCATGCGCGACGCCTTCGTTGTCGAGCACTGGCCGCTCATCCGGCACATTACGATCGACCTCTTTGCGCACAGCGGGCGCGTCCGGGAGCTCGCCATCCAAGTGTTTACATCGATCCTCCCGGCGTCGAGCCGCAACGACGTTGTCCTCGACATTCTCGAGACGTGCGTCCGATGGCATCGCGCGTACGCGGCGCCCTATGTGCTCAAATGCATCGGCACGTTCGCGCAGTCGTGCCCGCCGAGCCTCACGCCGCATTTGGCCTCCGTGTTCGACGTACGACGCCTTGGTTCCATGACGTTGTCGTCCTCAAGCGCTATGTAGAACATCTTTCAGTCGCTTTCGGAGAAGCTCCAGTACGACCTCAGCGCGCCGCTCGAGGCGATGCAACGTCATATGCTCGAGCGCTTCAAGGTCGCCAAAGACGACTTGGGCGCCGAGACTACGCTGTACTTTCAAATGCTACGTGACGCGCTCGCGACGCTGCCCGACTTGGTGGGTCGACCGCCCCTCTTTCTCGAGGTCCTCAAGCTAGCGTGCGTCCTCTTCTCGATCGAACACCAGCTTCCAGATGTGACGGACGCGCTCTGCAGCTTCTTCATCGACGCGCTCAGCACCGACGCTGTCGACGTCGACGCCTTCAAGATGATTGCGTCCGTCCTCGTCGACACGATGCTCCGGCTCCTCGCCGCGACGCCGATCTCATCCAAGAAGCGCGGTCTCCTCAACCTCCTGTACCAAGCGCTGCAGGCCGCGAACACCCGCATCGCCATCCGAGGTACATTTTCGTTATCTTAAGGATAGATGGATACGTATATGCTGGTGCGTAGAGGCATTTGGCGCGGCGCTGCACCACGCACTCGTGGTGACGCGCGTCTTTCCGTCCGTGGCACCGGCCGATGCGCTCCTGCTGTCGCAGATGCTCCTCGGTACGCGCGAGAAGCGCAAGTTTCAAGTGCTTGCGACAACCACCGCGACGTACTTGCAGGGTCTCGGGGCCGCGCCGTGGCTCACACCGACGCTGCACGTCACCAGCCCCCGTAGCCCGACGCCCTTGGCGCTCAACGAGTTCATCGACGTCATGAACTAAGACGCCGCGTTGTCTACTACACTACGATCACCGAGATGCCACACTTCGATCCCAGAGAGGCGACTAAGATCACACAGATAATGTACTAATTCAGGTCCAAGCATTTGAAGCGCGACGAGAGGAGGTGGTTGACGCGCACTTCGTTCTCGGTCGATCGCTTCATAAAGACCGCATAGTCGTGGCTCGCGCTGCTCGGCGGCGTGTCGAGTGCCACTTGCGAGTAGCCGCGTAGCCGGCACGTTCCCGGCGCATTCGGCATCGGCTCAAAGCACCACCACGTTGCCACGTGTTCGGCGATCTTGTGCTGCAGCGTCTCGTCGTAGAGGATGCTGCGGTGCATGAGGAAGACGCGGTCGCCGTCGTTGACGAGCTGCATGCAGATGCGCCGCCGGATGCCGCCCCACGGAAAGGTCGCAAGCACCACGTCCTTGCCGTAAAAATGGGCCTACATCGCAAGTGAGCGCGGGACTCGAGAGAGATGGACGCACAACAGGAAGTACCTCGCGGCCTTCGCCCGTCGTCGTCGAGAAGGCGTCGTAGATGGTCCGTGCAATGTCCGCGTAATGGCCCTCGATGACGCCGTACTTGCGCTGCTCGAGGAACGCAATGTGTTGGTTGGTGTCATCGAGCACAAAGTTGAACATGCCGACGGAGGACGACGACGCAAAGCGGCTAAAGAGGTCCGGCGTCACTTTTTCCCGCTGGAATTCAGCGAGCGCGAGCACGTGTTGGTCGCGGTGCATGTTTGAGAGCGTGTGCAGCTGCCATGGATCCCGCTTCGGATCGATGATCATCTACTCATGCAAGGTCGAAATAAGACCAAGGCGATGGAAAGAGGAGGTCGACGTACGTCGCCTTCGTAGCGACGCCACGAGAGGCTCTTGAAGAGCACGGCCTTCTCGACCTGCTCGACGACTTGGTTGAAGAGCGACGTGCGCGTCGCAATGGCCTCCTGCACCCGGCCCCGCTCGACAAGTGCGTTCGACTTGCACTCGGACATGGTGCTCGACTTGCGCTTGCGCTCGGCTTGCGCAGCCGAGAGCGTCTCGAGCAACGTCGTCGCGTTCTGCTTGAGCTCGTCAATCTCGGACTGGAACTTTTCCTTGCTCTGCTGCTTGCGAATGCGGTCCTTGAGGAGTCGCTCTTCGCGCTGCGATGGCGTCTCGTTGAGCTGCGCGAGCGACTTTTTGCGGCGCCGTTTGCAGCACGCTGACGTTGGCGCGGTCTTGGTCATGGGCGAGAGGAGGCTCATCATGAGCCCGGCTCCGGTTGCGTCTGCGAAGCGCTGCCGCTCGTCATGGACCTTGGGCCCGCGCGTCGGGCTCGAGATGATATCGTAGAGCATTGCCGCGTCGGCGGCCGAGATGTCGCCGAGCTGCTCGGCCATGGGAGAGGGCAATATCGAAAATAGCTGCTGTCGCATCTAAATATGTGGCATCCGGATGTTTAGTCGCGTTACAGGGCTGGCGGTAGGGCAGTCTGATTTGGGTGCACCTGGTCAAGGTGACCGAATTGCATCTGCTTGCAGTACCTGCCCTCTGTGTACTACACGTATACAGTACGAGGCCTGGGACATCATGGATCGCCAGCTAGAATAGCCGGAGTGCTGGCTTGTGTACCGGTACCGCGGTACCGCGTATCGACGAGACATGCCAGTGTGATCGCGTTGCATCTCGTCGGCTGCAACAGCCTGTGCCGTGCCACGGTGGCCAGAACGTGTTTGGTATACCCTGGCGGGACCGTCGCAAGCCACTGTGGGCGTTCCGAAGCCGGAGGTTCCTTCCGAAGTCGTCAGCAATTGGCCCCTGGTATGACCAGGTTTTACAGCGACCGAGACAGCTTGTCTTGCGGATCACATACGCGCTGCATCCTATTCCTTCCTGTCCGACCGAATGAAGTCGCGCGGGCTGGCGACAGTCTCAATAGCACAGAGAAATAATCCGCGGTGCTTCTTCCTTGAGGTTAGCGAGGGATCCATTGCACGACGTTTATATGAGTTCTTGCTAGCGTCATGAAGACGATGGTACCTGCATGATATCCCCCTGCTCTGGATCCTGCAACTTGAGGAAGCATGGATCACGATCGTCCGTCGCATGGTGTTTGTCGAAATGACTCATGTTGGATCCTTCAACTTGCCTTGCCGCTGGGCTAGGCTATCACTCGCCCACGGCGCGTGATGCCGCGAGGAATAATCTCCGTTGGCCACGTCATCGGTCCACAACATAGAGCTCCAACGCAACCGTGATCAACGTATACGTTCGACCTGTCATCGCTACATGCGTCCGCTGCGTCGTCGCGCACAGTAGGACACAACGCATCACCGAACGAAGCAAGAGGCTGGCGTATTACACGACGCGTTCTCTTCAGTTTTGCGACGAGAATGCTGTTTCTTTGTCATCTTAGACCTTCGTACGAGACCAGGCGACCAGAATAATGATTTCTTAGTCTTCTTCTTAGCGTCTCAGTCGACAACACACGGGCGTGGTGCGGACGGCCACTCCATGGACGAGATGCGGTACAGCGCCCAGGCCAGGAACCTACCACAAGGAAGTACATTGTATGCTGGTACTATTTGATCATTAAGCAGTGGAAGCGGGCGGCAAGGTACCGGTTCGTCCATTCCTCGTTCTCGACCGTCCGTCGCATGAAGAGCCCGTAGTCTTTGCTCGAATTGGCCGGCGTCGTCGCGACGGAGCACTGGTCGTAGTTGCGCAGCGTGCACATGGGCAGCCCAGACGGCGTGTCGGGCATGCGCTCAAAGACCCACCACGAGGCCACGTGCTCGGGCACGTTGTGTTGCAGCGTCTCGTCGTAGAGGATGCTCCGATGCATGAGGAAGACGCGGTCGCCGTCGACAACGCGCTGGAGACACAGCCGCCGCACGACGCCGCCCCACGGAAACGACGAGATGACGAGGTCGTCGCCAAAAAACTCGACCTAGCGTCATCCATATATGAGCGCCACCGACGATGGAAGAGGTTCGTACCGAACGATTCTCGCCAGACGTGGACGCGAGGCCGTTAAATATGGAGTTGGCGAGTGCGCGATAGTCAGCCTGGAAGACGGCGTACTTGCGGACCTCCATGTACGCAATGTCTTGGCCTCGCTCGTCGAGCACGAGGTTGATCATGTCTTCGGTAGCGGACCGCGGAAACTTGCTGAATAAGGTCGGCGTCAGCTTCTGCGACTGGTACTGTGCGATCGCGCGAATATGCTGGGCGCGCTGGACCGGGTTCGAGGCGAGCGTGTGCATCTGCCACGGATCTCGCTTCGGGTCAATGATCATCTACACGGCGCGTATGAGTAAACTGGGACTTTGAAAAAGGAGGAGGACCTCGCCCTCGGCCTGTCGCCACGTCATGTTTTTGTACAGAACGGCCTTCTCGATGAGGTGGACGACTTCGTTGAAGAGCGTGTTGCGCGTCTGCATCGCGTGGGCAAAGCGCTGCTTCTCGTCGAGTGCCCGTACCTTCCACGCCGCATCGTGCACGATTGCGCGCTTCCGATGATGCGCCAGCACGAGCTGCTGCTCGAGCACGCCGACGGTTTGCTGGAGGTCATCAATCTCGGTCTGAAAACGCTCCTTGCTGTGCTGCTTGCGCAGGCGGTCCTTGAGGAGCCGCTGCTCGCGCTGTACCGGCGTCTCGTTGAGCTGCGCGGCCGACTTGCGCCGCTTGCGCTTCCGCGTCGGCTTGACCTTGGCCGGCATCTTGGTGCTAGGACGCATCGAGCCGTCCGTGGACGACGACCTCGGGCTGCTGATGATGTCGCGGAGCATCGAGGCCTCTTCCTCCGAGATGCTGCTGAACATCGGTCGTCGCTCGGCCATGAATGTGAAAAATGTCAACTAACGGCGTATCCGGCGGTAATCGGGATTTCAAACGTCCGTATAAATGGCGCCCTGTCTAATCTTGACGGACTCCGCGACACAAGTGATCACGTCGTCGACCTGCTGGGTCTTCTCTGGATGCAGGATTCCGCAGCGCGATGCCTCTTCAGGCTATCACAGCTCTCGAGGCTGCGCTGCCATCGAAAGACGCAGCCGACACAAACGATTACTGTACCGGAACACACCACGTGCAAACTGGGTATTCCAAGCACTGTCGGTTCGCCAAGCGGTTGCGTGGCAGAGGCTGTAGCTGGCAGAGGTCGCTGGCAAGCGGCGACAAGCCGTCCACGACCGCTGCGCGGCAGCTTGCGGCGGCTTGCGGCGAGGAGGCCACTTTTCTCCGACGGCGCGCGTTCGATCGCACCCATAACTTCGAATTCAATCAATGGTGCAGTTGGTTATGGGTGTGATGATGCTGGCAATTGTTCGGCAACAACCCATCGGTGACGACGGAGGACGCTTGTTGCACTCACCGACCCCTTCTATACTAACGTTATGGGTGTTTCGCGCCTGCAAGGAGTCGAAACGGACTTTTCAAGAGAAGGCGGCTCGGCGAAACCAACGACTGGTCGGCAGAGCCTAGCATTCTAGTTTTCGCTCTCCGCTAAGCAACCCGCCACGCCTCACCCGAGGTGCAGCGGTAATGCAGGCCTCGCGCCCTTTTTCCCCCTGAGCGAAAAGCCACGTGAAAGATGAGCTCGCGCTGTGTGGTCGGTGCCGACAAACGTGGGGCACCGTCCGTGCTCGAGCGAGGTCATGGAGGACGGAATGCCATCGCGCGCGTGCGTCCGAACTCGCTCCGAACTCGCTCTGTACGATCCATGAACGCTTACCACCTCACAAGGCAGCCCCTTCCAATATATCCTGCATTCGTGGGCAAGCGACATAATACAGGATCAGGTTGCAGTCGCAAGCCTGTGACGTGACGTCGTCGTGCAGCGAAGCTAGACGCGAGCATGCGACGATAGACCACACACGACGTGTACCGGTAGCCGGCCAAGGTGGGCACTTTGGTGGGCTCTTGATTCCCTCTGTCGTTGGAGTCAAGCATTCGACCGAGGAGGACGAAGTTCAGGCACGCATTTCTGAGCGTCAAGCGCGAGGCGCGAGGTGACGAGACTGCTGCGATATTGTTGCATTCTCCACTGACGACACGTTGTTGCCATCGATGGAAGCTGGAGATGCACAGCCTTTCTTGCACGGCTTCTGTTGGCACTTCAACACAGGCGGGTGCATTCTGGAAACAGTGCATCATTGCGTTCCAGTGTTTGCCACGATGACACGCTGGACGTTGCCATAACAACCGTTATAACAATTTATGATGCTGTTACGTAGAAGCGTCTGAGTACCGAAGTTCGAAGCTGAGCATGGTCGAGTGAGCAGATGCCATTTGCCGTTGGTGATTTGGCCATCGCCTCGCGCCGCCGCCCGACTGATTGTGCTGTGTGACACGATCGCATTGAGCCTCCTGCCATGGTGATCACAGTGGCCAAAGCTGCGCTGCCAGAAGATCTCGCGCTGATGTCCCACGACTATGAGAAGCTGCGCCCGCCGCACGACGCTCGCCCGGCGATGGCAGAGCCGTCCAAGGCAGTCTCACCCGACCGCGAAGAGCGCTTGCGCAAAGACCGGCTCCGGAAGCGCTTGAGCAAGGAAAAGTTCCAGAACGAGCTCAACCATCTCCATCGCACGGCCATTGCGCTCGAATACCAGCTCAGTGCGGTGCAAAAGAAGCGGCTCGTCGATGCCGAGACCAACGCGCGGTGGAGGCAGCGCGCCATCGAGGAGAAGGCGCGGCTCCGCGACGCCTACGCAACAGGACAAGCGCTCTATCGCGAGCTCGTGAGCCAAATGGAGAAAGCCGTCATCTTCAAGAGCATTTGTGGGCCCACGTCCGATACGATGGTATGGGCATCCCATGCATTGAGGTCTCTGCATGCGCTCATGCAGTGCGTACATAGATGTTCCTCGACCCACGCCGTGACCCATGGAGCCTTCACACACTCTGCAAGGACCCGGACCAGCAAGAGCACACGCTGCGAAGTATCGCCCTGTACCAGTCGTGCAAGATCACCCCCGAGCTTTTCGCGAAGCTCCCCGGGCCGCGCGATGGCAGCTACAACCTTGTGCTCGACGAGACCGACCAGCATGTCTCGTACGTCGAGCTCTTCAAGCACGGGACCTTTGCGGCACATCACGAAGATATCGCCCGGGCGCTGCACCGCTACTGCTTGACCGCCCACGAAGGCAAGCAGGTACACCCTGCGTAAGGGTAAAGGTCGAGCTTCACCATGCTCTTGTAGGTTCGCTGTGTTGACGGCACGCTGGCACTGACCGTGTTTACGGACAAGCGGCGGCATTACGTCGTCAACTTGGTGCGCGAGAGCGATCAGCGCATGATTCTCACACATCGCACGTTGATTTACGACGACGTGAACGGCCGCATGGCGCACGAGAGCATTGCGGGGTGGTGGGTCTGTGAACGGCTGCCCAGCCTGGACGGCCATACGCCCCGTAGTGCGATGCGTTGCTACGCGCAAGCTTGCATCGATGTCAACACGGAGCTCTCGGTCCAAGCCTACACCTCGTATTTGGTCAATGCGGCGAAAGAGGACGTTGGCATGAACCAAGCGCTGGCCCAGTTCCACATCCTCTCTCTTACATAATCTAAGCGCTACTTGGTAATATTTATATACACTAGACGACATTCCTACTCTTCGCACACCGTTCACGCCCGTGTGGGCGAGTTATAGTACATCACAACCAAGAGGTTAGGGTCGACCTTCATTCCTCGCATCTCGACGGTTCGGGCAGTTGAGAATTGACTCGGCTAACGTTAGGCCACCTCGTGGCATTGTGGCATTGAGGAAATTTCAGGGCAAGAGAGAGAGATGCGAATTCATCTTGTTCGGTAAGGTGACTCTCCGTCCGTCGTTTGCGCAGGCTCCCATTTGGTTGCTTGGTTTGTCCACAAGGTTTCATTGAACGTGCGCTTGGATGCCAGCTGAGCGGTAAAATCCGGAATATACATGCATAAAGAACTTGAAAATCATTCGCTGCGGTAGAGAAGCTCAAAAATAAATGCATTTTAGGCGCAGAGCTTAAATTGCCAAGCGCGTCAACTTTCGATGGACGTCGGTCCGGATACAGCATACTGAAATCAAATGCAAGCGGAATGTCCGGATAAGGAAGCGCACTACTGGCCAGCAAGCCATTCGCATTGCTCAACCCTTCTCGAAAGAATATGGCCCAAGCTGTCGCTGTCGCTCTTAAAGCCCTCAACCAACTCGCCTTCGCCGGCGCCGCCGTCGCTGGCGCTGCCTTCGTCGCCGACAAGTGCATCATTGATGGTACGTTGATCCGCCGTGGCCGTACTTGCGGCGTCAATCCGAGGCGAAATGCTCATCTTGGCGCAATGTTCTAGTCGATGGCGGTGAGCGCGCTGTGATCTTCAACCGCTTCAAGGGTCTTTTGCCCATCAGCAAGGGCGAGGGCTCGCACTTCATCATTCCGTTCGTCGAGGTGCGCCTCGTGCAAGCGCTTGTGCCATCATGCTCATGCTACGTTATGTAGGAACCCACGATCATCGATGTCCGCACGAAGGCCCACGAAATCCCGTGCAGCACGGGTACGAAGGACTTGCAGACAGTCAACATCCGCCTGCGTGTGATGTCGCACCCTGATGTCGACCACCTCCCGACGATCTACAAGGAGCTCGGCACGGAGTACAACGAGCGTATCTTGCCCTCGATCGGCAACGAAGTCCTCAAGGGCGTTGTCGTACGTACTTTTTCTCAGTGCATTTGCATGGCACTCATCCACTGCTTTGTGTAGGCGCAATTCAACGCCGACCAGCTCTTGACGTCGCGTGAGAAGGTCTCGGGTCAGATTTCGGAGGAGCTCGCTGCCCGCGCGGCGCAGTTCAACCTCAAGTTGGACGATGTGGCCATTACGCACTTGACGTACGGCAAGGAGTTCACGGAGGCCGTCGAGCAGAAGCAGGTCGCCTTCCAGGAAGCCGAGCGCTCCAAGTTTGTTGTCATGAAGGCCGAGCAGGAGCGTCAGGCCGCCATCATCCGCGCCGAGGGTGAATCCGAGGCCGCCAAGTTGGTCTCGGAGGCTGTTGCCAAGAGCGGCTCAGGCTTCATTGAAGTCCAGCGTATCGACGCCGCCAAGGAAATCGCCGAGGCCCTCTCCAAGTCGCGCAACGTGTCGTACCTCCCCAACAGCAACGGCGGTGGCATCTTGCTCGGCTTGAACACCGAGTAAACGCAGGAGTAGATGAAAAACCAAGGCTTGTTCAAAGTAGTCGTAATACACAGTCCCCTTTTGACAGTCTTATGATGCCACGGCTCCCTTGTCAGCGCCACTGACATCCTCCGGTCGCATCAAGCCATGCCAGGGCTGTCGCCGTGCATTGACCACATGCTCAAGCTGCAACCGACAACCAAAGGAGGCACGTAGATAATTCATGAATAACAATCGTTTAGTAGTAGTAGTTTCACACGGTCGGTTCTCGCGGCTTAGTTGGCGGCGGGCTGGTTCTGGGCCTGGGCGAGCGCCTGCTGCGCCTCCCATTCCTTCTGCCGCACGACGTTGCGCGTGTACATGACGTTGAAGCCGCGCGTGATGTCGTAGAGGCCAAAGGCCGTCGCGCCGAGGAGGCCCGTGACCACAGCCTTGTGCACGACGTCGAGTACCTTGCTGCCGGCCATTGCTTCGTCAGTGGAGTTTTTTTATGGCGAAACTCGGCGAAGTACCAAGTGGCCGCCCGTCGTTTTCATTGGTCAAAAAGCGTCGCGACGGCGCGACAGCCCATTGGCTGTTTTTTGTAACGCGCGTGTTTTTTCCACATCCCTCTAACAATCGATATTCAACCGCATGCGATACTAGAGGTTTTTGACTGCTGCCAGAAGATCGCCCGCGCTGACGACGTCGGCGGCCTTCGACGCGCCCCGCCTCGTTGCAAACCATCCGTGAATCAAGAGAACCAGAGTCTGGTGCGCCTTTTCGTCGCTAAATAACGCGTTTTACGCAGGGTTGGCCCGGCCCACGACGCGTTGCACTTGCTTGCAACGTGCACTTTTACGCGCCAAACACCACCCACGACCAGCGACGCTTTCCACGCTCTTAATTATGTGCTCTATAATCAAAAGACAATATAACACGCTTCTCATGATTTAACTTGGGACATGGTTCCATAGTAGGACGGGCGCTTTGTGGCGTTCCGCGGTTGCTTCGTCTCGGGCACCGTCGAGAGCATTGCCGCGGTGACGTCAATGTGCTCGGTGGACTTGCGCGTCGAGTAGACAACGAGCAGCGTCCCGAGGATGACCGTCAAACCGCCAACGATCGTGAGCGCATGCGGCACATCGGCCGTGCCCGAGAGCAGCGAGAAGAGCGTCGCCACGATAGGCTCCAGGAGCATCGTCACCGAGATCACGAGCGGCGGAAAGTACCGCATCGCACTGATGAAACCCATTGTGCCGAGACCCGAGCAAACGACAACGATGAGGACCTCGGTGCCAAAGTGGTGGACCCACCCAAAGAGGCCAATCCGTGGGTCGGTTGAGACGTCAAACTCGACGCCGAGTGCGCACAGCAGCGGTAAAATGAGCACCCACGCAGTGGTAAAGAGGTAGGCAACAAAGACCCACACGCCGAGCTTCTCGCGCAAGACTTTGGCATTCACGAGGTAGAAGACGCCACCGATAGCGCCCGCAAGCGCGACCACATCGCCACGCAGCGTCGGCTCGATCACTCTCGACAGCGAAGTTGGCGACGACGCGGCGTCGCTGTCCATGGTGGTGAGCGCGCCGCCGAGCGCACCGAGAATGGCGCCGGACGACTCGAGCGCCGCGACGGGCTGCCCGAGAAAGCACTTGCCAAAGACGATGAGCACCGAGTGGCAATTGCTAAAGATGTAGGCGTGGCCCACCGACGTGTGGTCGAGCGCCCAAAAGAACGTGGCGTTGTACGTCAAGTACGAGAGAATGCATACGATGGCCTCGAAGAGAGCTTGACGCGGCGACGGCAGCGTCGGCCAGCCGTCGTGGACGACCGAGATGACCGCGAGGATGCTAAAGACGATGGACGAGCCAAACGCGCGCCAAAACATCTTGAGAAAGGGCGAGATGCCGCTGAGTGTTTGAAGCGCGGCGCCTTGGGCCGAGACACTGAGTAGCGCGGTGAGGAGGATGAGGTACCCGATACGTGGGACCTGCTTTTGCACTGTGAGTCGCACGGCGATCGCCCCGTCGCCTGTCGTCGCTTCGAGAGCCACGTCGACAACGTCGGATGGGAGTTGGGAGCGCCGCCGCATGGGCCCGTCGGGCACAGCCAGCACAAAATTCGATGCCGTCGACTGCTGAATCAAGAACGCGCTCTTTGAAGGACTTGATGTCGTTGGCGACGCTACCTCCGGCAGCGGAATCGATACCGAGAGCTCGTTGTGTGGTGATGACGTGACGTGAGTGGCCAGCGCGCACTCGTGGACCTTGAGGCTCAGGCGCGGGAGAAGCGGCGACGTGGCCGTGACGCGCGTCGTAGGCACGTCGACGACAAAGCCTTGGAAGGCCCCACGCGCTGTCTCGGACGCGTGCGACGACGGTGAGCTGCCGACGGAGAGGAGAACGCTCTTGCGCGGCTTTTGAGGCGAGAGGAGCGCGGGAAATGTAAACGGCGAGAGCGTCGCCGCGAGGTTGAATTCGACCGCGTGCAGCAGCTCGTCGTCCGAGTCGACGCCAAACCAGTTACAATGCTCGGTCGTGGGCATGACTTTGAGGCTGCGAAAGCCAAAGGCAAGCGCCTCGGGCAGCGAGAGCGCGCCAGCACCGTGGAGAAGGTTCTCGAGCACCACAAAGATCTTTGGTGAGACTATGTAGAGCCCTGCATCAACCCCGTTGTAGGACGCCAAGTCCCGGCCAATGCGAACGTTGGTGCTGCCGTTGGCCCGCGGCGACGCCACTTGCACGCGCACCTACAGCAACGCAATCAGATGACGGCAAAACCCACGCAGTGTACGGTGGTCGAATGCATGCGCTGGGCCATGTCCATGCGCGTCTCGGAGAGCATGCAAACGCTGTGCGTTGTCTGATAGAACGCAAGAAAGCGCTCGATCACGTCTTTGTCAAAGACGCGGTCGGGGGCGTGTATGAGGAACGGACCGGACAAGAGGTGTCGGCCCGCCAGAATGGTCTCGGGCACCGACTCGAGCACGGATGGCGGGAGCTCGAGGTACTCGAGGTGCAAACACGCAGCGACGGGCGACTGCTCCACGTGTGCGCGGACCTCAGGCTGGTTGGCAGAAACGGCGAGCACAACACGCGTGATACCTGCCAGCAGGAGCTGCGACAGCGCGTGCTCCAGTATCGTTCGCCGCTGTAGTTGCTGCAGAGCGTAGGGGACGCCGTAGAAGGTCGTCTTGCCCGACGTGAGCACGTAGGCCGCCAGTGCCGAGGCACCGGTCCAGTCGCCGTCTGCCTCGCTCTCCAGCACGACGGCTTGCAGCGTCGAATGTCGGTCGCCACGAATCCCGTCGACGAGCTCGTCGTACGAGATGCCTGCGAGCGAGCTCGCGCGCTCGAGGTCCACGGCGAAGACCGTCGCGTCCATAGCCACTCGGTTCGAAAAAGTGGCAGCTCGGAAATGGGCATCCATTCGCGCACCAATCAGATGCGAGAACGCCCGATCCAAACGGCGCGAGGAGGCGCGCCTCAGGATGTGGCGAGATTGCGATGTGGACAACTGGAAATCGAATCCAGATTTTTGACCAACTTTGTTTCTTGTATAAAGACAGTGGATGGCGTTGCAGGGGTCTATAAGCTCGACCCGTAGAGAGATTTTGGCGCCAGCCTCATTTTGGTTATCACACCCGCAAAGTGATCCTGGCACGTAAGAGTCGCTAACACGAGCCAAACTTGTTGTGCCACGTCTCGTACTTACGTAGAAACTGGTGTGCGGACGGCTTGGTCTTTTCCAGCGCGAGCTGAATGTCGTGCGGCTGGACCTTGTCGAGCAGACCTTGCCAGTTGTCTAACCCGAGTTATAACATCGTACCCAACGCTTTGCGCCCGTCTACCGTGTTGTTCGTGACGCGTTTGGTTGCTCCCCCCGCTGGCTTCCATGGTCTCGAGCTTGTCCATGAGCCGGCGCACGGGGGCCATGCACGCTTCTTTGGCAACGAGCTTGATGTCGGCGCCCGAGTAGCCCTACACGCAGCAGCACACTAGGTTCCAGTATGCCTCGCACTTTGCAAAGTACCTCCGTGCGAGACACCGTGTCGCTAAAGTCAAACTGTGGCGCAATGTACGGCGCCAAAAGCTCTTGAAACATACTTGCGCGCGCTTCGGCCGATGGGAGCCCAACCAAGACGCGCTTCTCGAGGCGCCGAAGCATCGCTGCGTCCAGTTCCCACGGTAAATTGCTTGCTGCGAGGACGAACACGACTTCGCTCGACTTGGCAAGACCATCCATCTGCGTTCGCTTTCACATGTTGTGTTCGAAGCCTTTCGTACCTGGATGAGGAGCTCTGTCTTCATGCGCCGGCTAGCTTCGTGCTCTTGCCCGCCGCTGGACTCGCCGCGCTGACCCATGATCGAGTCGATTTCGTCGAGAAAAATCGTCGACGGCGCATGATACCTAATCGGGTGTGATCTTAGAGGTAGAAGAAGGAACATGACGCACCGCGCGAGCTCAAAGAGCATGCGCACGAGCTTCTCCGAGTCGCCGCGGTACTTGCTCACGATCGACGAGCCCGATATGTTGAAGAAGGTCGTTTTGCACTCGGTCGCGACGGCTTTCGCCAGCATCGTCTTGCCGTTGCCCGGCGGGCCGTAGAGCAGAATACCGCACCTGCCTCGAATTATCAATTTAGTATCAAGTGGGGTCAATACCAGGGCGAGAGAAGGCCTTTAAAGAGCTGTGGGTATCGGATCGGCATGACCACCGCTTCCTTCAAAAGTCGCTTGGCGTCGGTGAGCCCCACCACATTGTCCCAGTGCACATTCGGGTTTTTCTGGAAAATCTCTCTAC
This sequence comes from Saprolegnia diclina VS20, assembly GCF_000281045.1. Lineage (NCBI taxonomy): Eukaryota > Oomycota > Saprolegniomycetes > Saprolegniales > Saprolegniaceae > Saprolegnia > Saprolegnia diclina. Next base: position 224,844 of record NW_008246085.1, on the reverse strand, counting down.
AAGCGACAATATATCGCAAATGGCAACAAGAGACGTACCGTGTGATGGTCTCGGCAAGCGGACGCAGCTCCGAGTCGTGCATAAAAGGCAGTGGTTTGAGAAGCCTAGATAGTTGCGTGCATGTATAGTATGGTGCGCCACACCACGCGCCTACCGGTCCTCCACAGAGTCTTCGTCCTCTTCGTCCGGCTTGGTGTCCTACGCCATCCATAACACCATAGCGCTGGAGGTTCGGCGCACGTTGGACTTCTTTATCGACTTGGTTGTACGCTGTGCCGGCTTCTGGCCCACCAAACCCAACGACGCAATGTTCTCCGGACTCGCTTCTTCCACTGCTACGTAGCGTCGACACTTTTGTTCGTCTCTCAAGGCTAATTTGACTACCTGGCTTGCCGCTCCTACAGAGTTGCATGTAAGGTATTTTGCATGGCGCGATCAGCGAGGTCATACGTGGTCGAGGACGCGCCAATGCAGTTGGAGACGGCTTTGAGCGCTGCGTTGTTCTCGACGCGCGCTTCGGTCGGCATATGTGGCGACGAGTAGCTGTTGCGCTTATTGCGCTTCTCGAGCGCCGCCTTCTTCTCGTTAAAGTGCGTGGCCTTGGCCTTCTCCTCGTCGCCGGTCGTGCGGCGTACGAGCTTTGGTTTCTTGGCAAATTTGAGCTCGTAAAAGTCTTCAAACTCCTAAACGCCGCATTCTTCGCACTGCAACAAAAGGACGTTTGTACTTGAACAATACGGAGCAAGTCAATGTTGTCGACCACCTCAAACTTGGAGAGCGCAATGCCGGCTTCTTGCTGGAGCTTCTCGGCGGTTTGGAGGTACCCGTTCTCGGTGCAGTACTGCAGCATGAGCACGAGCACATTCCGCTTCCTATCAATCGCCGTCTTCTCCACCTACGGGTCGTAGAACCACAGGACTCTCGACGTCGATGGCACCTACCGCCAAGCGGCTATCGTTCTGCGCCTTGAGCTGCAGCAGCGTCGACATAGCGTTGCGCCGTTTCGTAAGTTTAGGATTAAAAAATACAACTCTAAGATAGCACTACAGGACGAAGCGCTTGGGGTCAAATGGCTCGAGGTCGACGCTCGTGGCTTTGCCATTCAAAAGGAGCTCGGCCATGGCGAGGCCCGACCCCGTCGCATTCAGGAGGCCCCAGCAGCTGTGGCCCGACGAGACGTAGACGCCGTCTCGGAGCTTGCCCATGATGGGCGTGTAATCTTTTGTCTGCGGCAGATAGCACGCGTTCGTGGCTTGGATCGAGTTGTGGCTGTGGGTGCGACCGCTAAACTTGGAGAGGCCGTGCAGAATCTCGGCGATGGACGCGGCGTCCGGGACCACGTTTGCGGCGCTGGACGGGAGCGGCTGCGGCACGTGCGCGCCACAGACAAACGCCGTGCCGTTCGCGCGCGGTACAATCTCGAGCTCGTCTTCGCTGTTGGCGACGATGCCAAAGACCACGCGTGGGTCCCATGACGGCGTGTCGTCATCGCGCACAATGACGCTATGGATCTTGTGTGTCTGCGGCGGACTAATGTTGGGGTAGTCGCACTCGACCGAGAGAAGCTTTGGCGTCCACGGCCCCATCGCAAGCACGACTGCGTCCGCGTCGAGTCGGCGACCGTCGCTAAGGAGCACGTTGGCGCCATCGAGCGTCTGGACGCGGCCCTGGAGAAAGGTGCACTTGCCTGTCGACATGGCGCGGTCCATCATAAACTCGGTAAAGTCGCGAGGGTAGAGCTGCGCCATGGTCACATGCTCCGGGTCGGTTGTGCCCATTGGTGACGCCTTGAGCACGCTGCTGTCGGTGATCCAATTGGGCACAACGGCCGACTTGATGGCGATGTTGGCCTTGGGTTTCTTTGTCGACGGGTGGGGCTTGACGACACATGAGATGGCATCCACGACGCGGTAGCCGTAGTACAGAGCGCCGTCGTGCTTGGCAGCGAGCTCTTGATGGAGGCGGAAGCTCAGCCGACAGAGTTCATCGACATCTTCACCTTGGCACCAATCGGCCGCGAGGAAGCCGCCAGCCTTGCCGGAGGCCGCAGCCGCGACACCGATCTCGTCAACAACGACGACTTCAACGTCATCATTGGCGTCGCGGTTGGCGTGCGTGAGGAAGTAGGCGAGCGTGCAGCCGACAGCACCACCGCCACAGACGACAACCTTCATGGAGCTCGTCGGGCGCAAATCTTGATCTGACGACAAGTTCGCAAGAAATTAGTGTGTCCCACTCTTGTGCTGGACTTTTAAACGGGACGCGTTGACGTCCCACCCATACACTATATAACATATCTAGAATAGTGTCACGTGCCAGACCCGAAACCGGGCAGCGCGTCAACGCGATGCAAAGCCGACCATGGACAAAATGGACATCTCTCATGTCAATAGCACCGTGGCGGTGCACGGTCGCGGGCTGTCCACAAACAGCAGCTCTAAGTTAAACACTATTTCCGTTGGCTGCCAATACAAAAGCGCTTGTGGCCGGCTGCATCCGGATGGCGTCAGTTTCCCCGAGCTTCCGCGTCGCGATGGGCCTTTGGGAGGATGTGCGGGTACGTCGGCGACGACGGTGGCGGCTGCGTGACGCATGGCGTAGGCGCCAGTGACGCTGGCCATTGCGGCCTTGATCCCTCTTCTGTGGCTCCTCGGCGCGCTGCTGACGCCAACCAACCAGCACGGTGTCTTTGCGCTCTCGATCGCGAGGTATTCCAGTACCCACTTGAGCTCTCTTCGCTCATGCTACCGCCGTGTCCAGCGTCATCTTAGAGCACATTCGCCCATGGGCCTACTTGACGGCGCCCTTTTACCACCAGTATCTGTGGGAGGTACGACCAACTTCATCGCCGAACGACGTGCGAGCAGGACGTACTAGGTCGTGTGCATCGTGCCTCTGACGGTCCTCTTGGGCGTCCGCGTCGAGAAGCACTTGGGGTCGCTTGCGATGGCGCGCCTCATGCTCTTCGTCGGCGTCGTCTCGACCGGCCTCCTCTTTTGCGATATGTTTGCGCTGTACATTGTCTTCCGCAACCCGTTCTTCCTGTACTACCGCGCTTGCGATATGGCGTGGCGCTCAGTGTCAAACTATGGCGTAGACGCACCGGGGTCTCTGGCTTCACGGGCGGCCTCGTCGCGCTCCTCGTCGCGCTCGCGCATGAGAACCCAAACCAAACGCTCTACATCCCCAAGCTCGCAGTCAAGGTACGCTTGCCCGTCGTGCTCTTGTTGACGTAGTTGCCGGTAGCATTACCCGCTGTTTGTGAGCCTTGTTTGCATGACATTGACGCTGGGTGCGGTCGTGACCAAGAGCGAGGTGCTCATCGTTGGCGCCGGACCGTACGCCGTCTCGGGCTTGTACTTTGGCTGGGTCTACCTCCGCTTTCTCCACAAAAATCAAGACGGCTCGGTGGGCAACACGTCGGACGCCTTTGCGCTCACAGTGCTCTTCCCGTCCTTCCTCAAGTACGTCGTACCGAGACTCGATGCCTCACTTCATTGCTTCTTGCTTTAGGTCGACTGTCGGCGCCATTGCGACCTTTTCCTACAGCGTCTGCAAGCTCATGGGGTTCTTCAAGCACCGCCATGACAGTGCGAGCAGCCTGCCGGTCGTTGCGGTACGACCTTGTCAAGGGACTATGTCCTCCTCAGCGTCTTTCACTTCGTAGCCAACGACAGACCCGATCACTGAGCGCCGAAAGTACGACGACATGGTGTCGCGTCGATGACTCACTGCTGCATAGAGCCCGTGCGATGAAGGCACTGGACGAGAAGCTCGCCAAGCTCGCCAACCCGGACGCCAAGCTCAACTTTGACGAGCAGATGACCGTGTAACCCTCGCCTCAATCGACATTGCGTCCATCTCTACCCCACCGACTTCGTTCTCTCCGCCTGCGCAACCGTGGAACGCGGAAGTACGAGCATCGAGATGGGTGGTGTCCATGCAAGAGGCGTCTATGGGTGCATATATATATGGCGGCGGCGCGCGTACTTAGTTGAACAATTGCGACACCGACTTCTTGCCGTGGATGTTGAGGATCGCCGATGCCAAGAGCGGCGCGACGTCGAGCTGCTTGATCTTCTCGTTGCCGACGCACGAGGCGGGGAGCGGCGTCGTGTTGACGACCACGACCTGCTTGAGGGCCGAGGCCTTGATGCGCTCGCTGGCCGGGCCGTTGAAGAGACCGTGCGATGCAAACGCATACACATTGCGCGCGCCGTGGTCCGCCAAGTGCTGCGCGGCCTTGCAGAGCGTGCCGGCCGTGTCGATCATGTCGTCGACGATGATGCAGTCCGAGCCGCTGACGTTGCCGACAAGGTCCATGCTGCCAACCTCGTTGGCGCGGACGCGCTGCTTGATGATCATGGCGAGGCCGACGTTCTCAATGCCTTCCTTGCCGACGAGCCACTCGCGGAACTTCTTGGCGCGGGCGACACCACCAGCGTCGGGCGAGACGACGACAGGGTTCACGAGCTCCATGTTGCCAAAGTGCGAGACACCGACGAGGCCACCATCAAGGTTGTCCACAGGGACACGCGGGCCAAAGAAACCCTGAATCTGGCCGCAATGCAAGTCGACGGCAATGACACGGTCGACGCCCATGGCCTCGAGGAGGCGAGCAACATCGGCCGCCGAGATCGGGACACGCGCCGCCATCTTGCGATCCTGGCGGGCATAGCCGTAGTACGGGATCACAGCGGTAATGCGGCGAGCCGACGCACGGCGCATCGTGCTGACCATGAGAAGGAGCTCCATCAAGTTTTCGTTGACGGGCACGCACGTGGGCTGGATAATGTAAACGTCCTTGCCACGGACGTTTTCATGGACCATGACATTCACTTCGCCGTCAGCGAAGCGCTCGACGGTGATCTTGCCGAGGTTCACGCCCACGAGCTCCGCGACCTTGCTCGCCAGCGGCGAGTTGGCATTGCCGCTGAAGATCTTGAGGCCGTTCATCTTGGGCTGCTTCTCGGGCACGATGATCGTCGACGGGACCGACGACAGCTCCGACGGGCGGTTCGAGGTCACGAGACCCATGCCGAGGCCGACGCCCATGGCGGTGACGGCGTACGGCAGATGCGGGCGGACGCTGGCGCGGAGGCGGTGGAACATGGCGGTATCTTCGGAAGTTGAGATGTGCCAGCGAACGTTGGCCCCACAGGTGCCATATGCTGGGATCCATAGAACTCTTCACCACACAATCTCCATACAAATTTCAAGTGTAGCTAGATCGTTGGTCCATACGCTGACATTCAGACCCATGTTTCATAATCTCAACGCAGACGGGTCAATTGGAGCACGATGTGGCGCATCAAACTTGACGTTTGTATGGACACCATCGACCATACGACGCTTTGAACCTCAATTGAGTTTGGACGGCCAAACGCCTCCCGATTGGCGCAAGCAAACATGGGACAAGCCGTGGACGGCGGCGCTCGAGTCTCTCGACCATAAAGAGCAAGTCCGACGCTCGCTCCATGGATGAGTGAAGCTAGCGACGCTGCCTCGTCATCCTTCGACTGCCGTATCTCCAAAGGCGATATTACTTAGCCCAAAGCAAGCTCTTTGCTCGGAGCTTGTCCCTCGCAGCTTTTGCTTCCCCTTCTGGCAAGCGATACGTGAACAAGCACCCAAAGCACATGCACCTGCGAGATGTGTCGGCAAGTTGCACTTGGGATGATGGATTCGCGCCAACCTGAAAATGAAACTCAAACGACGCCGAAACGAACAAAGGTGTCGTTATCGAGAGCGATCACGATTGGTCAAAATGGAAACGACGGGGATTGGCTGAAATTCGAGATCTTTTGTCAGATAGCGAGCGCGCGAAGGAGAGCGAGGATGACCAGCGACCCCATGACGATCAAACGGTACGCGGGCGACAGGAAGGCGACAGGAGCTCATGCACCTCCATGTAGAGCCCGAAAGGAAGTTCTCCATGCACCCACCTCTGTGGAAGACATCAAGGTACGAGCATGAGGCATCGTCAAGCGCGATCCTCATGGAGCTCATGCGCAGATCTACCTATGCTTTGGAGTACGGGAAGTCGACGGGATGCAGCAAGCGCGGCGAGAGGTCGCAGAGTATGGTGGATGGAGTCTTCTCCAGCCCCTCGCGCTCATCCGTAGCCTTCCATGTACCATGCTTCGTTCTTAGCCAAATTCTCTCAAGCAGCCAGTACTTCCTTCGCCTCAAGTCCCTCGACCAAGGAGCTCAAAGATATGGTCCTGCCCCATGTGATCCCTCTGGACGACGACTTGCCGCCCAAGCAATTGCCTCACGAGCGCTCAGTGTGCTCGGACGAGGCTTGTCTTCACGAGCGCTCATGCACCAAGCTTGTATCGGAGCTGCGAAAGAAAGAGGCGCAGATACAATCCCTCAAGGTGAAGTAGACTCGATGTATCGTAGAGGATAATGCGGACTCTTGTGCGTAGAATAGCATGAAGGAGCTCCAAGCTCGGTACCAACGCGATACGAAGCAGCTCCAACACGTGGGAATCGCAATACCCTCTTTGCGAAAGCCCACACCATATTAGACCATGGCCACCGTGACGACGCACGCACATGCAAGCGACAAGCTGCGCGCTAAGCAGTCCCGCGTACTCAAAGCCGTTTGCTATATATCCTTCTATATCCCACGCACTACAACTAATGGTTTGTCCTAGTCGCTTCAAAAGGCGTCGGCCAATTTGAGCTACTACCTCAACCAAAGCTGAATTATGGGCAAAGAGGTTGCCCAAAATCATCGTCGTCGATGCGTATCCGCGTGGAAAACTGCTCGCCGAGAAGAACGTCGCCGCCGGGCAGGTTGAGGTGGAACGCAACGTACGACTCGCCTTCTGTGTAGCAGTTGTCATTCATGATGGGCACGGGAATCGCGATTGAGGTGACACCGGCAGCGAACGTCACTTCGCCAGACGTTTGCTGGTACTTGCCACACTGCTCTCGGCTTGGTATCAGCATGCGCAAGCACTGTGCGAAACGAAGCGCGTCGACGCCCAGGGCATCCAAGTCGCTCGTTGCATACCTACGCACATTATCATGAGAGCTGTCGCGCAGCTATCGTCGCAAACTCGATCGTGAGTGGCGCCGTCGAGTTCCCGGCACGCAGCAGCATGACGATGGCGTGTCCGTTGACGTCGTTTTCCTTGACGCTGACTTCATTGGCCGCGACCGATACTTGCAGAAACTGCGAGTTGAAGATGTATCCGAGCCCGATATTGTTGACGGCAGCGGCGCCGGGACTCCCGACGGCGACATGGCCGCTCGTGATCGACACGGCGTACCCAAATTGGGCGCCCGCGGCTTTGTTGACCGCTTGGAGCTTGGCTGTTTCCCGACCTGGCCAACGTGGTGGTAAGAGCACATTGCCCAGGGCGTCGCGCTCAGCAGGGACACGGGAGTACACGTAGATAGAGCCGGTCGCAGACCCGTCGACAATCGAGTTGTTGAGGTTGACACCGGCTTGACCTTGCGCGCCGACGACAGCGGTGCCGTTGACGTCATCGATGCTGACGCTGAAACCAAACATGTCGTGGTCGCGCTTATCACTTGCAACGAGCCGCGCCTGGAGCATCCATGCGCACTGCAGCTTGGGGACACCGCTGCAGACGCCATATACATTCGAGGACGTGCTTTGATAAAACACATAGGCGACGCCCGCCAGTTCCGTGGTCGCTTGCTCGATTGGCCAGTCGAAATTGAACGCATCGACGTTGATGTGACCCCAGAAAGCGCTCTCGGAGGCGTCGACGATGCGGATTTGCGCCGTGCGGTTCATGTACGGCGCCACGTTCCAGGTCACCGAGTGCAAACGCTCCGAGCAGCGTCCTGTGTTCTTTTGCACCGAGACGCCGTCAATGAGTAGCTCGACGTAAATGGTTCGGAGGGTACAGCCCCCGCCAATGCGAAACCGGATTCGACTACCGCGAACCGAGAACGGCTGTGACGTAAGGGTGCCTTGGGGACCGTCGCCTTGTGCCGTGCCTGCGATGGCGGCGCCCGGTACCGCGTTTTGGCTCGCAGTGCAGTCACCGTTCAAGAAGCCACACGAGAAAGGTGTCGGGTTCTGGCTCTGTCCAGCGCCTGGACGCGCTTCGTACGTGCCAACCCAGTACCGACCTTCAAAACCAATGACGCCGAGACCTTGGCGCTGCACCCGACTCGAGGGCCCGGGGGAGCGAGCGCGGACGTTTTCGCCAAACGTCGGCTGCTGTAGAAACGCAGTACCCGTCTGCACCCAGCCTGTGAGATCCCCCGTCTCGAAATTCCAAGTCGTCGTAACGAGTGCCGACGAGCCGAAGGCGCCAACAATGATCGAGTCGCCATCAATGTCGACGTCAGACCCAAACCGGTCGGCATGATTGCCGTCGGCGGCCGTGAGCTGCTGGTGGAAGGTCCATGTCCCGAGTGGCGCAATGTTGGCAACAGAGATCTGGCCGGCGGGGTTGGCAGCATACCTATCACCACGATGGTGAGACTCCCTGCTTCACACGCATGTAGGTACCCGCTGTTGAGTGCTGCACACAAAAGACACCCGTGCCCATGCCACGCCGCGAGAAAGGTGGGTACGGTCGTGACTTCTGACAGAATGGTCACAGTCCACGTAAAGCCCTTGACGATGCTGCCCGTCCGCACAACTTGCACTTTTGGCAGTAGTTGCTCGAGCGCGATCGTCAAGTCGAGAGCGGTAATTTCGTAGCTGAGGAGCACCGTCGACGCACCACCGATGGACAAGACAAAATGGCCGGCATTCAACGGCATATCAGCGCGCAGCGTGACTTGCTGCACTTGCGCTGGAAGGTAGTAGACGTATACAGCGCCGGTGCCCAGGTAGGCCGTGTCGTCGATCCGCGTTGGACCGTATTTGGCCAAAGGCGCGCCAACGACAAGCGTCCGCGGTGCGAGCGCCACCGACGTGCCAAGCCCGAATTCATGGACCACATTCTGCAGATACACAACGTCGCTGGCGTAGTCGGAGGCGCGCAACACGATGGCCGGCTGCCACAGAGTGGCCGTGAAGGTGTACAGGAACGCGCATTCGAGACCGGCGGCCCCCACGACAATGTGATAACCGTGGATCGCTACAGCGTTGGCGGCCGCATACTTGGCGTTCCCCGAGACCGCCGTAGGCTCGCGAAGCTGCGTCTCGAGCGACCACGTGCCGAGCACAGCGTTGCGCGTATAGACAAACGCAGCCGGCGACGGGCCACTCGGCGCGCCCACGACGAGGCGGGTCGTGCCATACGCGGCATCGATCGCCAACGACGTGCCAAAGGCCAGTCCCTCGCTGCACGTCGGCGGTCGCAACGTTGTTTCGAGTGCCCAGATGCCGCTCGTCGCGCGGTAGACAAGGACGGCCCCGCACACCGTTTGGCTTGTTGGATCCACTTGCGACGGTGCGCCGAGCGCTGCCAAATTGCCGCTTTCGAGGAGCGCGATGGCGGCCCCGAGCCGCGACGGCGCACTGCCCGACAACATGGCTGTGTACGAGGTGGTGCCAAAGCCGCCGTCTCCGTTGTCGAGGATTGTGATCTGCGACCAAAATTGGCTCGGGTAGCTGGGCCACATGCCGGGCACGCTCAGACGCACGTTGATGGTCTCGTCGGGCAACTCAAAGACCATATCGTCATTCGTCTGGACGACAATGGATGCCGACACGTTGTTTTCTGGAAACAGCAGCGCGGCATTCGTCGGCGTGTAGTCCGAAAGCCCCTGGTAGTCAAACTGCGCGTCGACCCAGCGCGACCGCGTCTCGGGGCTGCCGTAGAACTGGGCGCGGCTGTTGGCGGTGCCAACCCACGAACGCCGCAGGTAGCGTCCGGACGGCACCTGCGGGTACGGCTCGGGGCCAATCACATTCGGATAGTACGCTGCGCCTGGCGTCGTGGCTGTCACGTCGAGCATGGCGAGCTGCTGGAACGGTCCGATGTACTTGCGCTTTCTCGACGGCACTGCGTTGGTGCCTGCCAGATCTGAGACCGCGTCGCCCGTGTCCACGTTGATGTATCGCGCCGTGGTGCTACGACAGGGGAGACTTGAGTGAGGCAGATCACTCCGAAAACGTATAAATACGTCGTTGTCAGCTTGCACGCGAGGCCAGCCGGTCCGCAGCGCTGGATCGGCACCGACACTGACGCGCCTTCGAGGACGCTGTACGACGGCGATGAAAGAGCAAAGTCGAGGAACCCCATGTCAAAGATGTAGCCTGCGCCGCTGTTGACATGGGAGAAGCGCGTGTCGGCGTTCGGCGCGCCAACGATCGCGTTGACGCCTGTCCTTGCCATGGCCACCGCGTCACCAAAAAAGCTACACGACAGTCGCGGACGATGCTAACTCGCCAGACGCACCTGAAAAACTGCTTGTGGGTCGGACGCAGCGTCGCTTGCTCTGTCCACGAGGCGCCCGACCGTGCAAAGACGTAGACGTCACTGCGCACAATGGGTGGGACAGCCACCAAAACTGACGCCGCGATACGAACGTCATTGCCCACGAGCTTGGACCCGTCGACGCGAAGCTTGTGCACGTTGCCCGTGGCGCCCGCGAACGTTATGTACCACGTACACCCGCCGTTTGCATCAGGTCCGAGCCGTTGAACGACCAGCGCACCCGTCTGTAGCGACGCCTCCAGCGCTGTTTGAAGCGCGACGGCGCTCACGTCAAATGGAATCGGTGGTGAGTATCTAGCGACACGTGCCTCAATATCATTGACACAGAGACGAGCGCGTATTACACGTAGTCGGTGGCGTGGCCTCGGCGGTACTGGTGGTACCCGACACGAAAGGTGCTGCCGGCCTGAATCGGAGTCGCCGCCGACGTTGTAATGGTTTGGACGGCCTTGCGCACCGTGCGCGGTATGCTGGAGCCATACTTGGCGTTGGCGCCGACTAGAAGAACGTTCTGCGCGACGGCAACACTGTGGCCAAACCCATCGTTGGCGCGCGCGTTCGACGCCGACACTTTTTGCTGCAGCGTAAAGTACACGTCCGGTAGCGTGTAGACGTAGACGGCACCCATCGCGCTCGTCTGCGTCTCGCTGCCCACGGCAAGCGTCGACGTGGCCATGTCGAGGTCCAGTGCGCTCCCAAAGCGATCGCCAAGTTGCAAGTCGGCCGCCTACCACGACGCATTCGACTCGCTTCAGCGCAAAAGACATGTGTACTTGAATTTGTTGGTGAACGACGAACACGCCGTTGACTCGGACATAGATAAAGACCGCGCCGAGGCCTCCATCGTAGCCAGGTGCGCCGACAACAATCTTCGAGCCGGAAACCGCGACGGAATCCCCAAACCGGTCGCCTTTCGCACCAGCATACGGCGCACTCGTGAGAATTTGAATCTACGAGAACGTTGCTTTGTCCAACAAGAGAAGGCAGAGACGATGGCTACCTGGTTCCACGCGACGCCGTCGTACTCGTAGATGTAGACTTCGCCGATCGAGCTGCTGGCGCCCGGCGCGCCCACGACCGCCAGCGTTGTTTCGATGCTGGCACTTGCCCCCAGCTCGCTCGCACTTGCACCCGATGCGCTTGATGGTGTGAATTTGGCTGTTTGGGTCCACGCACCCGTGGGGCCCAAAGCAAAGAAGTAGGCGCCGCCACACGTCACGCCTTTTGCTCTGGCGCCGTCAAGTCGGAAAGAGCCCACGATGGTCTCGAGCACGGTCACCGTCCCCGGCCCTCCGCCGTTGGTCAGCTGGGTACCGTCTACGCCTCATGTATCACCAAAGGTCGAGCGTAAGCGTCATACGCACCTGCGACCAGGTTGGGTACATTGCCACTCGCGTCACTTAAGTCGGGCGTTGAGAAGGTGATAGCAACGCCAGCGCCATTGCACAGTGTCGTGTACGGGGCCACACTAAGAAGGGATTCGGGTACGTTGAGAAGCGCGGCCAGCGTTGCTTGGAGCGTCGCCTATACCATGTGCATACTCAGTACTATAGTGAAACGATTCAAAGGGAAGCAGACTGCTGGTGTGGCAAACGAGATGGGCGCGGACGGTATCCCCAAGAACGATAGGGTAAAGGCCCCACCGTCGGCCGTGCACACCAGTGTCTGCACCTCTTTGCGGCCTCGATCCACCTACACCACGTGCGCTTTGGCTCGTGTTAAGGGCACTGGCACGTACTGCATACGGCGCGCCAATGACGATGTGGGTGCCAGCCATGTTGACGGCGACGCTCGCCCCAAACTGGTCGCCCAGCTGCGTGTCGTCGCCGACCAAGACGCTCGTCGCGACCCAGTGCTGGTTCTTGGGCACGAAAACGGTGGCAGAGCCCGCATTTTGCCCTGGGACATTGCCGTACGCGACAGCAGAGCTCGCCGACGGGTTGACGCCGGCATATTCGACAAGGATGGTTGCGCTGGAGCCCACGAGGAGCGGTGACCCGTTGAGTTGCGTCGTGGGCACCAAAGGCGGCAGCGTACCGAGGCTGTTGAGCACGAGCCCGTACGTCGTCATGAGGTTGACCTTTAGAAACGTGATGGTCCACGCATAGCCACCGAATGCGTTTGGCCCGGATCGCGCAACGCTGACGGCCGAGACCACCGGCAGCGTCAAGAGCGCCGTCTCCATCGCAGCTGTCGACGCCGTGACTGCAATGTTGGGTGTCGCGTACCCGCCGAGGCTTAGCTGGAAGCTGCCTGAGAGCGGTGCATAACCTTCACGCACGGTGCGCACGGCAAGAAGAGCTTGGTTGCCGGCCAGAAGCACCGGTGCAGGTTGGAGTGGGTTAGGGTTGAAGAGCGACGCCGTCGCATCAAATGTGATGCTCCACGTATAACCAGATTGTGGCGTGGGCGCCGACCGGGCGACACTAGATCTGATTTGAATGACGTCGATTTGAAGTCTGCGTACCTGAGAATGGGCAGATTCAGATCCGCAAACAGTCGCGTGGCCAGCGTTGGTGCGTCAATGTCGACAGCCAAGTTTTGTGTCACTAAACTGCCGTAGCGGAGGGCGAACGAGCCCGACACGACCGCTGGTGGCACGAGAACGGTGGCCAAAGCACCTCCGCGCCCGTCGCCGACCGTGGCGCCGGCGCCCGAGAGAAAGTTGCGTGCGAATAGCGTCGGGATGTCGCCCGGTACGCGAAAGGTTATCGTCCACGCAAACGCATTCCAGCAGCCGCAAAACGTATTGGGCGACCGTGTGACGTCAATCGACCCGAGGGGGTATCCAAAGTCGAGCTCGAGGGCGACCTTGAGCTGCGTCGCGTCATAGTCACTTGCGATGCGGCGCGACGGCCCCACGGCACCCAGCAACAGTGAAAAATACCCGCCGACAGTCTCGCCAGGCGCCGCGCTTGTCGTCAACACCTAGTTTGTGTTTTTGGGACCGTAGCCATAAACTTAGAAGCAATTACCTGGACTGCATCGCGGTGAGTGCAGGACGTCATAACGTACTGGACTTCGTTGACGAACGCGGTCGCACTGCCGGTGGCGGTGACGACTTGAACGTTGTATTCGGCGACCTTGGCGCCGGGTGAACCGACAACAGCAACGCTACTGGTGACCGCGACGCTGGCGCCGGTGCGGTCGTCCCGATTCAGTACACTCAGCGGAGCATTGCGCACTTCGTAGACCGCCGAGTACGACACCTCAATCATCGTCTTCGTGACAACCCCCGTGCTGGACGCAAAGAAGAGCTGGTAGCTTCGGCCAATGGTGCTAATGCCGAGCTCGAGAAACGAGGCGATGCCAGCGACCGCCTGGAAGACGCGACCGCCAAAGAGGGTGCCGCCCGGTGGATTGAGATGCACATTTACGGGCTGCGTTGCAACGGACGCCGGTAGCGTCGGCGCCGTGAGGATACTACCCCCGTTGAGCTGCAGCGCTTGCGTGTCGGCATAGTCGAGAGCGTCACTGCGATCACCTGTTTGCACTGTGTATCGGAAGACAAGCGTCGGGCTGGCGCCGGCCGGCGCCACAAGGAACGCTTGACGCTGCGAGGGCCCCGACGCCATGCGCAAGAACGGCGACCCAGACGTCGTGACGGCGGCGCTGAACGTAACTTGCACGTCTACGGCGCTCCCGACGACGTACGTGGCATTGGGCGACAGAAAAGATATGTCGGTAATGTACGGCGTCGTCCCGCGGATCTGAGCGTTGCTATTCGCACTCAACGAGCCCGCAGCACCGGGCAGCGGCAGTAAGCAGTTGGCCGGGACCGTAGGAACCGTTGCCCTATACAGTGTCGCATGTGAAATGAGCGCGTCTTGTTGATGAAAGATGCTTGCATGAAGCGGATGGTCGCGCCGGGTGGGCAGTAGAGCGATTTGGAGTCGAGGTAGCTCAAGTCCGCCGACACATCGTCTCGCCCAATGGTATAGCGAAACACTAGTATTGTGGACGCGGTACCCGAGACGTAGATGGCGCGACGGTCGTAGCGACCGAGGTCCAAGAGCAACACGGGGATGCCCGTCACGGCGACCGTCTCGGTAAACGTCACCTGAATCTGTATGACGTCACCGACATAGTACGCCCCGTTGGGTGTCACCGCAGCAACGTCCGTCACAAGTGGCGTCCGAGACGTGTCGACCACGAGGTTGAGACCGAGGTTGGCCACGGGTGGCAGTGCCAGGTTCATCGGTGTCGTCGGCGTCGTCGCCAACCGGAGGATGCTGCCTCGGTTGTAGTTGAGCGTCAAGGCCGACGTACTCGTGTATCGCAAGGCGGGTGTCATGTCGCCCGCCATCACAGTATACTCAAACAGCAGTTGCGTGCGGTCTCCAGTGTTGTACCCTGCGAAATAGGCGGCACGGCCGGTATTGAGAAGCAACGTCGGAACGCCGTGCGGCAGCGCCGTCGGTGACGTCTGAACGTCCACGGGCTTGCTTGCGACGACGAGGATCTGAACGACGTCGCCGACGACGAACGTTCCACGGTTGATCAACGGCGCCGGCGTCAGCGCCGACACCGAGACCACAACTGGTGCGGCGGTACTGATCGCAATGTTGGCGGGCTGCAAACTCAAGCCCGTGCAGTCCCTGTTGACAGCGACGTTGTTGGCGTTCAGAAGGCTGCAAGGTCCACCGGCCGTGCACGACAGTGGCGACACCGAGCCAATACCGAGGCTCGCGGTCGCATCCGGCGGCTGTACCGTGTAGAGGAACACCAAGGTCGAGGTCCCCGACCCCGTCGCGTACGTCACGCTGCGGGTGTTGAGCGCCAACTGCATGCTTCCCGTGACAAAGACACTGTCTGAGAACACCACAGAGATCGCAAAAACGTGGTTCTCGCCGTACTCGCCCGCGATTTGGTCGGCCGAGATGGACACGACGCTTGTCACGTGACCGAGTGCCGGGTCCAGTGCAATGGGTCCGTTCGTAATCGACGCCGGCCAGGGCAGCGACAACTGGGCGGCGAGCATGGGCGACGACGACCGTTGTCGAATCGTAGCCCCGTGCAGCGCAATGACGGCCCACGGCACGTAGCTCAGCGCCGGCGTCGCGTCGCCCAGCGCCACCGTGTACGCAAAGACGAGTGTCGACGTGCCAGAGCCAGACGCATACGTGGCAGTGCCTCCGTTGCTGAGGGCAATCGACGGAGTACCATCGGCGACGACGACGGGGAATGAAAAAGTAATGGAAAGCGCAATCGTGGCACCACGGACGTACGTAGACGGTGTCGCCGGCCACGCAACGGTCGTGACGACGGGCGCGACACCGTGGAGGGTCAAACTCGCTGTGGCACCTAAGTTCCGGCCGTTGCCTGTCGCCGCCGAGAGGTCTACGTTGCACGCAAGCAGCGCTGTGCCGGCGGTCACGTGCCGAACGAGATCGCCGCCGTTGCGCACGAGTGCCGTAGACGACGCATAGTCGAGCGTCGGGACATTATCCTCTGGCTGAACAATGTACTTGAACGAGAGAACGGTCGAGCCGCTTCCCGAGACGTACGACGCATACCGCATCGTGTTGAGCAAGAGAAGGGGGATTCCCGAGACGTCGACGGGCGCTGTAAAGGTCACTTGGAGTACAATGGGGTCCCCGGCTGCGTAGACGCCGTTGGCTGTCGTGGACGTGACACCGACGGTCGGGTCGACGATCGGGGCAGCCGACGAGAGAGCAAGGGCACACTGCATAGGAAGCCGCATCGCTGCTGCATTTGGGAAAAGTAAAGTGGCATCTTGCGTGAGGACCGTGCCCGCGCGCCGCACAATCGCCCCGTTTGCGCTGAGCGACATCGTCACGTCCAGTGCCGCCGTGCTGTCGGCGAGGCCCACAGTATACTCAAACACCAAGCCCGCCGTGTTGTTGCCGCTCACAAAGCCAGCCGTCCCACCCGTGTTGAGAGTCAGGTAGGGCACCTGGGTGCCGTGGACGGCGACGGGCGACGAAAAAGTCACGAGCAGCTGGAGCGTCTGCCCTGGACCGTACGTACCGGCCACGGTCGGCGGCGCGCACCCGACCGAGACGATCACCGGAGCGGTTGTGTCAACCGATACGACCGGGTGCAATCCCGCTGCGGGCAGAGTGAGCGTCGGTGAGACGCCAATGCGGTCTTGCAGCGTCGCGCCGGGACTTACCACCAGCGCGGAGGTGGACGCGTAGTTGAGTGCGGCGCTGGTGTCGCCGACTGCAATGACATACCGGAACGTAAGCGTGGTCGACCACGTGAGGAGCGTGTCGCACGTTGCGACGGCGCCGAGTCCACTGTTGAGCTGCAAGACAATATTGCCTCTGGCTTGGACCTGCTGGGAAAAGGTGACGTTGAGAAGGAGCACCGTACCGACGCCATGCCTACGTCACATCAATGATCAGAGTCCTTCTCGACGACCCAAGGCGCGCACGGTGCTGAAAATGGTGACGGCAAAAGCCCCACGTCCGTGATGGCGGCCACCGGGCAATTCGCTGTCGAGACCACGAGCGTGCTGTACACGGCGAGGCTGGGGACCATCGAGACGGATACAAGCGCGGCATTTTCACTGGTAAGCGTGTTGTTGCCGCGGTCCTAACGAAGCATCATCACCCTACTTCTGCGAACGCAACGATCAACCTTGAGGGCAATGACTGGCTGCTCTGTAAACGGCTGCCCATCTACGGACGACGTGAGAGCTTACTCGTCGCCGCTGCTATAGGCAAGCACCCACCCGCGAGCGCATAGATGGTGGGCGACTGCACGACCTGCAGCGAGAAGAGTGCGCCGATGTACACGGGAAAGGACGGTCCAAGGACGAAAAGACCGGTTTCATTGTACGTGTCGTACGTGAAATTGTGGGAAATCACGGCAAAACGCAGCACGTAGCCAGGACCGGCAGCGTCGATGCGCAGGTTCTTGAAGCTTGCGACCCCGCGATCGACACTCGCATTGGTCTCAATCGCCGGGTACAAGCGGCCGCCGGACGGGTTGGCGTAAATCGAAGCGGTCACAAGCATCTTGGGCTCGGTCGAAAGGATGTTCCCGCCCGCGTCGAGCAGCTGCAGCGTGGGCTGGACCATAAACGCTTGGCCGCCAAACGCCGACAAGGGGTGCGCTAGGATCGCCAACTACCAAAGGAGATGCGATTTCACTGCGTTTTGATACAAAAGAGTAGTATACCCGCGCGGGTGGCCCCGTTGCGACTACAAATGGGCGACTCGTGAGCGAGCGTCCGCCCGGCAAGAGCAGCGTCGCGTCGCACGTAAAGTGGAGCGTGTACGGACCGCCCGCCTTGTCAATCTGGAGATTCTGGAAGGCAGCGACGCCCTCCGAGAAGATCGCGATCTGCGCACTTGGCGGCGTGAGGATGCCACCGACGGGGTTACTTCCTATCGCGACGGAGACCGTCCCCGTATTCACGCTGTAGACGACGTTGCCGCCTTTGTCGACGATCGAAACAACAGGCTGCGGCGCAAAAGGCGACCCGCCGGTCGTCGCGCCCAAGGCCGTTGATAACGCGATCGTATGCGGAAGTCCGAGGAGGATGTCGAAGGGATGCGACGTCGTTTGCACGCCAAACGAGAGCGAGACAAACGTGAGCGTGTACCCGGACGCAACCCAGTCGATCGAGAGACCGGTGCACGTGATGACGCCGCCAACGATCGGGAAGGCGAGGCCGGACGCGCCAGAGAGATGCGCGTAGAGGCGCGGGTTGGTGCTAATGTACACCGAGACAAAGCCGCTGTTGACGTGGCGCAGGACGGTCCCGGCGCCGTCTTGGAGCTGCAAGGTCGGTGGCGGCGAGAGCTCGTTGCCCGCGGCCGTCGCGACGGGCTGCGAGATGAGCACGAGCTCGTTGCTACCCACGAGCGTGCACAGCGCGAGCAGCAGCA
>NW_008246085.1:193181-193766 GCF_000281045.1 Saprolegnia diclina VS20 | reverse complement strand
TGCAGTTTTCGGGGATTAGGGTAGGGTTAGGGTTATCCCATCGAACCCTTGTACATGGCTAGATGGGACCTATTCACTCTACGTGCTCCGTGTCGCCTCGACCAATAAACTCCTACTAACGTGGTGGTGTGTATTGCCCTGAAACGAAATGCTATAAAGGTGAGAGCCACTCAAATCCTTCCTTACTTGACCAGGCAACACGCAACACACGGACAACTAGCGACGCCAAACGCGTGCTGGAACGGTCCTCGGTGACGGTACGTGATCAGACGTCACCATCGCGCGCAGCACATCTTGAATGTCTTTGGCCCACTGGTCCGAGGTGTGCATGCAGCGATGGTTGTCATGAGTGCAGAGGGATCAACTGCGCTGTGGAGAAGCAAAGTCTCATCGCGACAAGAGGCTCGGCGTCACGAAGCACCGTCATGAGCGCGGCGGCTCCAACGTTGCCAAAGCTGCATGCGAAGAACGCGACACGGGCCTTCTCGAAGCAGCGTGCGTCCGGTTGCGGTCGCCAATCGAATCGAATCTCTGGGATCGCAAGATCGCACGCCAGGACCCGGTTTTACTGGGTTTTAGTGTGGT
>NW_008246085.1:158576-191316 GCF_000281045.1 Saprolegnia diclina VS20 | reverse complement strand
TAGTCGCGGTTGAAGCTGCCGCCGATCCGGATAGCAACGAAGTTGACGTGGAATCAAGACAAATTGGCCACGAAGCATGAAGATCGCCATGTTGGGAATGTTTGTGTATTTTGGGCAGAAGATTCCTCTCGGAAGAAGACGTCGAGACGGAGTCTAAGATGTATTAGTACTACAGCATACAGGGTATATAAGGTATATTTCTTATATACCCTTGCGCAAAGCATCGGCTGGCAACCGTCATTGTCCTTGTGCGCCGACGTTGTGCCACGCCTAGCCTGGAGCTAACTTTCGAGAGCCAGCGACTAGGCCCCCTAACAGCTCCCCTAACGCCATACTATACACGAGCTAGTATCGGTACTCCTTCAATAGCACTTGTACATGTAGGCTGCTGCAAGACGCCCCTATGTTTACCAACTTCAAGTGCACTTTGGTTGACAAATGCTTACAAATTGCGCGCGGTTTGGCAGTAGCCTCCAATCGCGTCGATGATTGGCGCGTTCAGAATCCATCACGCCGCTGATTGGTTGCTTTTGAGTAGGCGTATCTTTGCAGCATACCACCACGTTTTTGGCGCAGGATCGCTGCCAAAGATCGCAACCCACAACTCAACTCGCACGACCAGCGCCATGGCAACCAAGCACCAGACGATGACGACGACGGACGACTGGGCCTCGCTGGCCTATCACGTGGGCTTTGGCAACCACTTTTGCTCGGAAGTGCTCGAAGGTGCGCTCCCGGCCAACATGAACAACCCCCAAGTGTGCAACTATGGGCTCTACTGCGAGCAGCTTTCGGGCACGGCGTTCACGCTGCCGCGCCACAAGAATCAGCGCACGTGGCTCTACCGCATTCTGCCTCCGGTTGTGCACAACGAGTACACGGAAACGGCCACAAACGCCGTAGTCACGGACTTTGCAACCGAGAACGTGACGCCGCAGCAGCTGCGCTGGAAGCCGATGGCGCTGCCAGCGTCGAATGAGAAGGTCGACTTTATCCAAGGCTGGAAGACCATGGGTGGCGCTGGCGACCCGAGCCTCAAGACCGGTATGGCTGTCCACATGTACGCCGCCAACACGTCGATGGGCGACAAGTGCTTTTACAACTCGGACGGGGACCTCCTCATCGTGCCGCAGGAAGGCGCGCTCAAGATCACTACCGAAATGGGCAAGCTGCTTGTCTCGCCGCATGAGATCTGCGTCATTCAGCGCGGCATTCGCTTCACGGTCGACCTCGACGGGCCGTCCCGCGGGTACATTCTCGAGGTCTACAACCGCCACTTTATTCTCCCGGACCTCGGCCCGATCGGCGCGAATGGCCTCGCCAACCCGCGCGATTTCGAGCACCCGGTCGCGTGGTACGAAGACCGCGACGTCGCATACACGGTGGTCACCAAGTTTGCGGGCAAGATGTTTTTGGCCGGGATGCACTTCTCGCCCTTCAACGTGGTTGCGTGGCATGGCAACTACGTCCCGTACAAGTACAACTTGGACCACTTTTGCACAATGAACTCGGTCAACTACGACCACCCGGACCCGTCGATTTACACGGTGCTGACGTGCCAAACCGACGAGCCTGGCGTCGCGGTCGCCGACTTTGTCATCTTTCCGCCGCGCTGGATGGTGCAGGAGAAGACGTTCCGCCCGCCGTACTACCACCGCAACCACATGTCGGAGTTTATGGGCATGGTCTACGGCCACTACGACGCGAAAGCCGAGGGCGGCTTTGTGCCTGGTGGCGCGTCGCTCCACAGCGTGCACACGGCGCACGGCCCAGACGCCGAGACGTTCCTTGCCGCGTCCCAGGCCGACCTCAAGCCCGTGCACTTTACGGGCGGCCTCGCGTTCATGTTTGAGTCGACGTACTTACTCAAGGTCACCGACTACGCCTTGACGTGCCCGCAGCTCGAAAAGGACTACTACAAGTGCTGGCAGCCGCTCCCCAAGCTCTTCAACCCCAAAAAGAAGTAAAATGCGACCTCTCATGTGTACAGTTTTTGTAAGGACCCAAGGGACAATATGTTTTTCATTGAAAATACCATGTGGAGTGTTGCATGCATTCCGTCGACGGCTGTACAATTGTTGCCGCGAGTGGTCTATCGGTGATGGCCGCCTCGCTACTTGTATGAATAAATGACGATTATGTGTGCGTCAAGGGCGGTCTCAACGCGGCTTTAAGACTTTTCTGAGCTCCGCCATTGGCGGGTCATTTGGCTCATTTCGATCTTGCAAGATCGCCATGATGCTCAATCTTTATCCGGATCCGGATTATAGCTCTGACACCGTTCACACTGCCGCCCGAAGCTCTTCAGCCCGTCCATGCTCCCACCGAGTGGTGACATTGAGTCCAGAGCGGTGGCTCTCTGTACGCAGCTGCCTTCGCTCACTGGTTCCAACCGCTCGGTGTGTTGAAAAGCGTCAGAGCTGCGTTTCCACATTTGCGTCGCCGCGGCCTGTGTTGGCCGTGCACGCTTGTCGGCTTTCTTCGGAGCGATGGGACCGCCGCTTCGGTCTTTGTCGTTCTTTTGGTTCCTCGTCGTCACGTCGGCGCAATGGTGATCACGCAACATGCTAGGGCCACCTTCTGCGAATTTGCTTGGTGGAGCTCGCCTGGGCTCGCATCCTGCTGCACGTGCCGGTAGAAGATCGGGAGCTGGACCTCTCATGTCGCTATTCGATCTCTTGGTTGAGCTGCACTCGTCTTGAATGTGCCGACCTTTCGCGCAACCATGGCCCGCAACGATCGGTTTGGTTACCCCGAGGCAGCGCGCCGCCGTGTTCTTGATCACGTGCCACCTCTGCTACTGAACACACAATGGATGCGGCAAGTGAAATGCCTTTTTCCAACTCAAGAACGACCTGCGCCATGACGAAATGGTATTACGTGACCACATCTTTCGGGGCTGCGCTGTCCAGGAGGCCAGAAGCGTCGCCCCCAAGCGCCGTCGTCCAGTCGCAAGAACGCACCCGTCGTCGAGGCCAGTGCAGTGTAAACGACACTGCGTGTACACACTACGTGTACACGTCGTACATATCAGAATCGACTCCCTTCAACAACGTCGGCGCCATTTCTCGTCCTGGTTAATCGTCAAACGGCTTCACACCACAGTGGCATTGTCCTATACCAAAGAGAGGCATATGTTATGCAGGCGGCTGGGTGCCCCTGACGTAATGGTCGTTCGACGTGATTGATTGCATGACGCGCCGCGCGCAGCCGCTATAAGTATAGGACTTCTTCGAGACCGCAGCGTACGAAATGATAAAATGGTCTTTTTACGGGTATTTACCACGTCGCCAAATTACCGGTAAGACCAAACCATACTCGTCATGCAAAAGACACGGCTTGGCAGCTCCCCGTATCTGAGATATGATTGCTTCGTCTGAGTCCCGTGCCGCTCGAGATCCCATATAGTGCACCGTAGGACACCAAGGTGTCGTTGATCGAAGGCGCCCACCGAAGCGTTGCGAAGCAGGCCCAAGGCTTCTCTTCCACGAGAGTGCAAAGGTTGCGGCGACGTAACGAATCCAAACGTCATTGTGGTTTGCAGTCCAGCACCAAATTGCCCTTTGGCCCTTCTTTGCAGTCTGTTCGGGACGTCAGATCTGATCGGCGACGTCGTTGTACCCATCGAGGCGCGGCTTTCGCCTCGTTAGTCACTGTTCGACGACCTCGATACTGTACACGCAGCGTCCATTCTATTTCTTGGAGCATGGGGTCATGGCTTGAGACGTACTGGAGCATCACCCTCCGGCCAAAGACGCTCGATGAGATCGGCGCCGAGCGCTGGCTCGTGGCCTGGCCCGGGCATTGCGTCTGTCACTGCGTGCGCTTCCGCCGCATCTACGTTGCGCTCGCGAGCTGTGTCGCCCAGGCGTGTGCCGGTATTCTTTTTGCGATGGTCGTCGTTGCGGAGCCCATGGCCGACTACGTGCTCGGTCCCGCCTCGCTCCCGGATGCGTCCGTCACGCTTACACAGTGTGCGGTGGCGTACTGCATCCCCGTCGCGCTTCTCAGTCCCGAGCTCGAACGCCGCGGCCCTCGCTGGAGCATGCTCTTGGGCTCCGTGCTCGTTCTCGGCGGCTACGCCGTGCTCGGTCTCGCAATCCTGATTCGAGTCTGGGTGCTCGCCCACGTCGGGTACTGTGATGAGTTTGTATCACAATAGGTTGTCTCATAGTCCCTGCCTCGTCTAGGCTTTTCTTCTCGAGCCTTGGCCTCGGGTGCATTCAAGTGACGTCGATGGCCACGTCGCAAAAGTGGGCGCCGGACCTCCGCGGCACCATGAGCGGCCTCTGCAACGTCGGTTTTGGCTTGGGCCAGCTCCTCTGGGTGCGCTACTTTGGGTGGCTCCTCAAGCACGTTCCTACCGAGTACTTGTTTTGGTGCGTCTTGCCCGTCCTACTGCCGCTCCTCCTTGCGTGCACGATCGTGCTGCGGACGCCACCGCCCGACTTTACCGCGCACGGCCACGACATGCACGGCATTCCCGCGCACAAATCGGTGCCCGCGGAAGTCCACGACGAGTACTTCAAGGTCGGCATGACGCTCGTCAACGTTGAGATTGTCGCCGAGTCGACGACGGGCCTCGACGGCACGCTGCGCCAGTACCATGAGCAAGTCAAGGCGCTCTCGCTGCTCCAGTGCGTCTTTTCGACCGACTTTTTCTGTCTCTGCGTCGCGTTTGTGGCAATTTCGATGCTCAATTTACCGTATTTTCCGCTCGCGGCGCCCGACACGGCAACGTGGGCGTCGACGTACAACCGAACGAAGGACGAAGCCTCGTCGCTCGTCACGTACGGCGGCGCGTCCGGGCTCCTCGGGCGGCTTGTCGTGCCCATGATCTCGGACGTGATCGTGCGTGTCTTTTACGCCAACCCCGCGTTTGCCCGCAAGGCGGTGTTCACGGCCCTTCTCGTCGCCGCCGTGATTGCGCTGCCGATTTTTGCCGACAACTTTGACGAGACGGTGCCGACGATGATCTATCTCACGCGGCTTCTGAGTGGCGCCGGCGCGTCCCTCGTCACGTGCTTTGCCACGGATATGTACGGCGTCATCAACACGGGCGTCATGTACGGCTTTACGTTCAGCATCTACTTGGCTGTCGCGGACTTTGTTGGACCGATGGTGGCCCACGGCGTCGGGGCCCACGACCTCCGCGTCTTCTGGGTACTCGCGCTTCTTGGGCTCGTGCTTATGCTTTTTGTGCGCACCGAGTCGGCCGATCGGTTCTACCATGGCTACCGCCTCACGATCTGCAAGAAAGTTGTCGTCCAGATCCCGTTCCGCAACAGCGCCAAGGACCCGCCCGTCTCGGCCCGCGGCTCCTTTTTCATCTATGGGTCCGACTCGGACGACGATTTGTTTATTAAAGTCCCAATGCAATCATAGAGCACGACGACTAATCGAATGAAAATGTAGTTGTACATTCCTCGTCGTTCTTCTCGTAAATGCAAACACCTTGTCTGTTGACAGATTGACGACAGTACGGCCAATGCATAAAACGGTACGAAGGAAAACACGTACAGTGCAGCTACTACAGCAAAAGAAGTAATCCAATCGCAGGATAAGCTGCGTTGTCTGCGGCAGCGACAGACAAGGTGCGCCCGCCGCTTTCTGCATTCTGCGTGCCACGTCACGTGGCGCAATTTCACGATATGTGGAGAATGTTGCCACCAGCGCTTCTCGGATTGGTCTAAATTTCAGGATACAGCGGCGTCGATTGGTTGGTTTTGAAAATTACGGTGTTTCGAGCACTTTTCAGAAAACGCCTCGCCTTTTTGAGAAAAGCGCCCAAGTACCTTGTGGCAGTGCCACGGCTGTCGCAGCCAGAACGACGCTTGTCCTCCTCGCGTGCTTGCTACTGGTTCTATAGCGTTGGCCAGAGAATCACGTCATATTCAGGAACCTGTATACAGTAGAGACTCCGTCGTCGGATTTCAATGGCGCTCGCAGCTGCCGTCGCGACGAGCAAAGGCTGGCCACACGTGTCAAGGAAGGCTCAAGGATCGGGCCAACTTATGGTTTGGCGCCACTTCGCCCGTCTCGGCGCACTTGATCGAGTCTATAAGCTTTTGTATATCTTATGGGACCGTACGCGTGTCGCACTTGCCATGAGGTCGTACTTAGACGGGGCCTTCTCGGGCACCTGCTCACTTCGCCGTCAATAGGTGTCGGAAGGCGTCAAAAGATGTCAGAAGCAGGCTGTTTCAGCAATTGGATCCCGACATTTTGGCATCACCACAGCCAAAGAATCGAGCGGTCGACTTCCTCACCTCCAGCAGCATGGACATCCCGAACGCTCTTCTGGCATCTGCGAGCCCTGGTACGAAGACGACCTGATCGAGGTAGACATGGGCTCATGCACCTCTAGATGCCAACCTCCGCAAGCAAGCCGAAGAGGTGCTCAACCAGGCCCTTGCGTCGAACGCCGGTAGCCTCATGCTGACGCTGGCGCAAGCGCTTGCGGCGGCCGACTTTCCGTCGGGCGGTCGCCAGCAGGCCGGTCTCTACCTGAAGAACTTGCTCGACGCCAAGGACGAGGCGCTCCAGGAGCTCAAGATTCAGAACTGGTATGCGCTCAACGTCGACCTCCGCAACCAGATCAAGGCCGCTGCGCTCGGCACGCTCACAGACGCCGACGTTGGCGCGGCCCATACGGCGGCAGTTGTCGTTGCCAAGATTGGTTCGATCGATCTTCCGCGCAAGAACTGGCCCGAGATCTTGCCCGCGCTCATGACGAACGTGACGTCGGGCACGGACAACGCCAAGAACTATTCGCTCGAAGCGCTTGGCTACTTGTGCGAAGGCCTCGAGGACGACACGCTTGCGGCCGAGGAGACGAACCAGGTCCTCAGCGCGATTGTCGATGGCATCAAGACGACCAACCCGGACAAGATTCGGCTCGCCGCAGTCTCGGCACTCCGCAACAGTCTCGAGTACATTAGCGAGAACTTCAAGCGCGACGACGAGCGCAACCACATCATGATGGTCATTTGCGAGGCCACGCAGTGCAGCCACCTGCAAGTCCGCGTCCGCGCCTTTGAGTGCATTGCCACGATCGCCAGCCTCTACTACGAGTACCTCGAGTCGTACATGAACGCACTCTACGACCTGACATTCAAGGCCATTCAGAGCGACAGCCCCGAAGTCGGCCTCCAGTCGCTCGAGTTTTGGTCGTCTATCTGCGACGTGGAGCTCGAGTACATTGCCGAGATGGAGTACGGGTCCGAGTACCCCAACCAGTGCAAGTACTACGTCAAGCAAGTGCTTGGTAGCCTCGCGCCGGTTCTGTTGAACACGCTTCTCCAGCAGGAAGAAGACCAGTTTGAAGACGACACGTGGAACCTCTCGATGGCGGGTGCGACGGCGCTCACGCTGGCGTCGCAGGTCGTCGACAACGCGATCATCCCGGTCGTCATGCCGTTTGTGTCGTCGAACATCCAGTCGGCCGACTGGCACCACAAGGAAGCGGCCATCATGGCCTTCGGCTCGATCCTCGACGGCCCCACGCACGAGCAGATCCAGCCGCTTGTCGAGCAGGCGATGCCGCTCCTCATCACGTGCATGCAAGACCCGCACCCGCTCGTGCGCGACACGACGGCGTGGACGATTGGCCGCATTTGCGAGATCCACGGCACGGTCATGACGCGCTGCGTCGGCCCGCTCATGCAGCTCATCATGAACGGCCTCGACCAAGAGTCCAAGGTCGCGGCGCACATGTGCTACGCCATCCACTACATCTTCCAGGCCTTTAGCGAGCTCCAGAACGGCCCGGAGCAGCTCGACCAGTTTTACGGCCAGGTCTTTGACAAGTGCTTGGTCACGTGCCAGAAGCCCAACGACGACAACTTGCGCGTCTCAGCCTTTGAGGCTCTGGGCATGATGATCCAGTGCGGCTCGCTCAACATGACGCCGCACATTCTCAGCCGCCTCTCGTCGATCCTCGACCACCTCGAGGGCACGATTGCCAAGCACAAGGCGTCGCCCGTCGCGTCGAATGAGTTTTACGGCCTCTACACGTGCGCATGCGACGTGCTCGTCGTCATCATCCAGCGCGTGAACGACGACATTCGCCCGTTTGCCGATCGCATCATGCAGTGCCTCCTCGATATTTTCAGCACGGGCCACACCACGGCCGGCGAAGAAGCCTTCCTTGCCGCCGGTGCGCTCGCCGGCGCGATCGACGCCGAATTCAAGAAGTACATGACGGCCTTTTACCCGGTGCTCGTGCACGGCCTCAGCAACACGTCCGAGTACATGGTGTGCGCGGCGGCGGTTGGCGTTGTCGGCGACGTGTGCCGTGCGCTCGGCTCGGACGTCAAGGTGTTTTGCGACGAGTTTATCCAGCTCCTCCTCACGATCCTCCGCGACACGAACCTCAACCGCTCGGTCAAGCCGCCGGTCCTCTCGGTCTTTGGCGACATTGGCCTCGCCATTGAGGGCGACTTTGACCGGTACTTTACGCCCGTCGTGCAGATGCTACTCCAAGCCGCGCACGCGTGCGTCTCGGTCGACGTCGACGACGAAGACGTGATTGACTACATGAACCAGCTCCGCGAGAGCATCCTCGAGGCCTTTACGGGCATTTTGCAGGGTCTGGCGTCGCACAACAAGGGCCAGCTCGTCGAGCCCGCGCTCGGCGGCATTGGCAACTTTATCGCGCAGCTCGCGACCGACCCCAACCGCAGCGAAAGCGTCACCAACTCGTGCGCCGGCTTGATTGGGTACGTGTCGACTAGCATCGAAGGTCATGTCACTGACGCTGTTTGTTGTATAGCGATCTCGCGACGATCCTCGGCGCGGCGTCCAAGCCGCTCATGCAGCAGCCGTACATTGGCACGCTCCTCGTCGAGTGCGCCAACTCGCAGGAAGGCAACGCGCAGAACGTTGCGCTGTGGGCCAAGGAGGTACATACCCTCGCGCCGGTGGTCGATGGCAGCTGACGCACTATCTTTTGTAGGCGGTCGCTCAAGTCATGCGCCAGTAAGTTGATGGTGGCCCACGCACGTGCTTGCTGCATGGAGCTGTGGGCGCCGCAGCCTGACGCTTATTTTATTGCTGTCGGCGGGCCCATAGGCGGCGGCCGCGGTCGGTCCCAGGCTGCTACCTCGAGGTGTACATGCTTTGCTTCTGCAACGCGCTCGGGGTAGTGGTGCTGGCCGGCCGCGCTGTCGACCCTCTGCGTTTGCCGTAGTAGTGCATGGATTATGGTAGTTAATAGAAACGACGGTGGCTGCCTGACGCAGTCGCCGCTCTCTTGTCGCTTGCGTCGAGTGCTGGGGAAATGGAGCTGGGGTGGCAGAGGACAAGAAAGTTGCGTGCATATAGCCATTTCCTCTTGGCCAATCAAAACGCGCCACTCGCCTCAAGGTGCAGATTTTGGTTGGCGATCGATTGCGCATGGAGCCCACGCAGCAGCAGCAGGCCGAGCCCACGGAGCAGCCACCATCGACGGCCAAGGCCGACAAGCTCGCCGAGTTCAAGGCCGTCTTCCGCGAGTACCTCGTACGCAGCGCGCCCGTGCAACGCCGGGACTCACGCTATACATCCTCGTAGCTGCACACGCAGGTCGTGCCCGAGGCTGAGGCCGACGCCATGATGGCCATCTTGGAAGCGCCGCTGCCCGTGTGCTTTCGCCTCAACTATGACGGCCTCGAGTCGGAGCGGTACCATTTCCGATCGTTGGACGCAGCAGCAGCAGCATCCTCGCTAGGTTGAAGTCGCTCTTCGGCGAAACCTTCCAGTTTGATGCCACCAAGTACAGCCACAACGACGTGCCCATCCACCCGCCTCGGTACGCTGCAAGAGCATTCGACGAGCGTCTTCCTCACGTCTCTCTCCTAGTCCGATTGCGTGGTATCCGCAGGAAAAGACGGCGTGGCAGGTCGACTGCGGCCGCAGCGCCTTCTCCAAGTCGGGTACGCCCACCTTATAAATTAAAATGGCGTTCAATGCTCTCGCGATGCGTAGCGCATCAATTTGAGGAAGTGCGCGACTTCCACGCGACGCTGCTCAAGCACACGGAGTACGGCAACATTGACCGTCAAGAGGCTGTGAGCATGCTTCCGGTGCTCCTCCTCGGCGTGCAGCCTGGCCACCGCATCCTCGACATGTGCGCGTCGCCCGGCTCCAAGACGACGCAGATCATCGACTTGCTCCAGAACCAAGCCGGCATGGTCGTCGCCAACGACATGAACAAGAAGCGCGCCTACATGCTCGTGCACCGCCTCTCGCGCAACACGCTGCAGTCGGCCGTCGTCACGTGCACGCCCGGCCAGGACTTTCCGGGTCTCTATGACACCAACGGAGTTCTTCAACGCACCAACGTCTTTGACCGCGTCCTCTGCGACGTGCCCTGCAGCGGCGACGGCACCTTGCGCAAGAACCAGGGACTGTGGAAGGACTGGCACATTGGCCAAGGCCTCACGCTCTTCCCGACGCAGCTCGCGCTCGCGCTCCGGGGCGCCTCGCTCCTCAAGGTCGGCGGCACCATGGTCTACTCGACGTGTTCGTTCAACCCGATCGAAGATGAGGCGATCGTCGCCGAGCTCTTGCGCCGCGCGGACGGCGCACTCGAGGTCGTCGACGCGTCGGGGACGCTCCCGGGCCTCGCGTACCGCCCGGGCCGCAACAAGTGGCAGGTCGGGTGGCGGTCCAAGTCGCGCGCGACGGCCAAGGGCCACATCATCAACAAGGTGCTTGTCGGCGACCAAGAGCAGCTCCACCAGTGGTTTGACACGTACGAGGACGTCCCGTTCCAGCTCCAAGCCGACCGGATTCTGCGCGCAATGTTCCCGCCCACGAGCGAAGACATGCTTGCGTCGCTGCGCCGCTGCATGCGCCTCGTGCCCACGGACCAGGACTCGGGCGGCTTTTTCATCGCGGTGCTGCGCAAGGTGCGCGAGCTGCCGGGCGAGAACCAAACGGGCTTGGCGCCGCTCGATGAAATCGAGAATGGCAAGCCGCCCGCGGGCTACACGTGCAAGATCTGCGGCATCCAAGACGACCATTACATGAAGAGCTGCGCGCGCTACGAGATCAAGGAACCGTCGGACGAACCGGTCGCCAAGAAGCCCCGCGTCGAGCACAAGATCCCGAAGGAGGCTCCGTACCGCCGGATTCCCGACGACGTGTGGGACACGATCCAAGCGTACTATGAGATCACGGACGCGTCGCTCAAGGTAGAAACCAAGTCTCTCTCGATGGCGATCACAGGACACGAACTGCGGTAGAACTACTTGTGGTGCCGCGCCGACTCGGGCGCCAACCTCAGCTACGTCGAGGACGGCATTGCTGCGTCGTGCTTGGCCGGGGACGCCATCCACGTGCGACAACAAGACACGGCGCTCCGATCTTACTGTCGTCGATGCCATAGATTGTCAACACGGGTCTCAAGATCTTCACCAAGGCCAGCATCGGCAAGGGCACGTACTACCGCCCAACGACGGTACGTTGTCCTTCTATCTATTGGGCTGCGTAAGTTGAATACGCTTTGACAGGAGGGTCTCGCGGTGCTCCGCCCGTACATGAACGCACGTCTCCTCGCCTTCTCGGCGCGCGACCTCAAGCTCTTGATCGAAAGCGAAGTCGCGGTTCAGTTTACGGCGCTGGAAGACGTGGCCGCGCACCCCTCGACGTCCGACCTGGCCAACCTCCCGCTCGGGCCCGCGGTCGCCGTGCTTCTCCCGGTGGCCGGCATGGACGACAAGGTGTTCAAGATCCTCCGCGACAAGCTCCTCCACAACCTCTGGATCGGCAAGGGCGCGTTCCTTCCGCGCCTCGCCAAGACGGTCCGCGACGAACTCAAGGAGCTCATGACCACGTACTTGAACTAACGAGCTACTAACTACGAAGTGTCGCTCGTTGCCATGGCGTCGTAATTTGTCATTTTGCGGCGGGCTTGCATCGACTTCATGAGAAAGTAGAACGAGTCGCGCTTCTTGGTTTGCGGCGTCAGCAGCGTTTGGTCCGTGACCGGCGCGCCGTCCGAGCCGTCGCCATGCAGAATGCGCGAGAGCACGCGCGTGAACTCGGCCCGCGGCACCCCAACCACGCGGCACTCGGCGCGCTCGACCCACGTGGCGAGGCAGAAAGCCGCACTCGCGATAAGCAGCAACAGACACACGCGACTACGCAGCGCGCGTCACCCTTGTCAGTACAGAACGAGTACAAGCGTACTTGTAGTAGGCAGGAACCTCGTACGCGAGGAGCGTGTAGTGGCAGAGGTTGCCGACGATGACGCCAACAATGCCAGTGAACCACGACGCCACGACCTGCGACGGGAAGCGCATGCCGATCCAGACGCGTGTCCACCCAATGAGGAGCACACAGGCGGTGAAGATCTAGCACCCGTGGTAGCATCATGAGCAAGAAGCGTGGGTACCGCGCTCGTGACGGGCGAGACAGACGGTACAAAGTACGTTGGACCGACAATGACGATCGCCATGTGCGAGTCGAGCGACGGAAACCCCATCGTGTCGGGGTCCGTGCACTCCGGGAGGTGCAAGCGGGCGTCGTAGTCGATGGGCCGCTTGGCTTGGACGACGTACTGCAGCGCAAACACCGCGAAAAGATTCCCGACAACGTTCCAGACGTAGCGAAACCCGAGCTCGGGTGTCATGGCCACAAAGATAAACCTATTTAACGCAATGCGATTGAGCAACATCGCTGGCTAAAGACGTGTGGACCAAAGGACGAGCGAAATGTCCTGCGTCCGGTACCGCGACGTAAGACTGTGCAAGACGACGCTGAGGCTTGGCCACGCCTACGTCGCCGTCGTTGACACCATCACGGAAGGCGTTATCTACCTCCTTGTACCGGTACATGCGATACACGATGCGCATGTCCATCGCGAGGAGCGGCCGCGTCGCCTGGCGCCGGGGCATCTTGCTCGGTCGCGATCTTATTCCAAGTCGGTTATCCGGATGCACATTTGAAACGGCAAATGACGTGGCAGCAGGAGAACGCGTATCGATGGAGCGGTGCGGAAGTGGACACATATTGGCACTAAAATGGATATTTTGTCATGCAATATAGCGAAATTCTATCAACAAATGCCCCGAAAGACGAGCGCGTCGACGAACGGACTGCCCATTTGAACCATGAGGAAAAAGCACAAGATGCCAAGCAGCACTGAAATCGGCAGCGCCGGAAGCGCATTGAAGTGGGCGAGCAAGTACATGGTGGCCGCGAGCCCCTACGATAGATCGAGGATCGTCGCACCACTTGGCAAAAACGACGTACGATAATGACACAAACGAAGCACGCGACAAAAGCAGCAAAGCCCGTCATGGCCGCGCGCGCAACGAGCACACTGTAAAAGATAAAGTCGCCAAGGCCGAGCTTGATGGTTTCCCGAGCGTCTACGTGATGGTTCATCGTCACTGCATCGAAACCAGCCACGTACGTTGGCCCCCGGCATCGGCAAAGACGAGAGCGACGTCCGGATACGACTTGTGCGCCGCCACAAATGTGATGTTGTACTTCGTGTAGAGCATGCGCCAGCAGTCCTTTTGCCGATCGACGTACTGCAGCGCGACTGCGCGGACGTGGTGGCCGTTGGGCGACCCCACGTCGACGCAAAAGTCGCGCAATTGCGACTCAAATGTCAGAAATGCGTCGTCGCTTCGACGCTGCACCATCTCCATGTCACTCGAGGCCGCTGGCGCCATGGGCAGCGCACGCGTGCTGCCCGACTTGTGCTTGCGCACGTGGCCGTCGTGGATTTCGGCTTCGTAGAGAAGCCCTGGCATCGGCCGGCCTTCCGACTGGATCAAGTTGACCTACCAGGACGCCTTCAAATCAGATCTGAGTCGTCTGGAAACGCACCAAGCACCGCAGCGGGCCGCACGGCGTCAAGACAGCAAAGAGGTCCCAGAAGGCCAAGGCGAAGAGAATCGCCCACGTACTCCACTACATCGCAGATGCCATCCTTTGCAGTTCGCTCGTCGCCGTACCTCGGGCAGCTGGCAGAGCTGCCACGCCATGATGACGCTGGTGAGAATGAGGTACATTCGGCCAATATTGGGCGAGACGCCCTTCTGGTAGAAAATGCTGACCGTCCCGACGATGGCAAAGTTGTACATGATGAGGCTCGTTGTGTAGACTTCGAGGCGCCAGTGGAAGAGCCCGCAAAAGATCTTCTGCACGAGCGCGCTTCCAACGAGCCCCAGTAGCGTCGAGGACGACAGCATCAGATAGCCCGTGAGTCCCTACGCGATAAGTGTACCTGATGGGTTTCGCGCCAGCCAAATTGGGTCGTACGATCATGCAGTTGACTTTGTAGAGCAGGACGACCACAAAGGTCACGATCGCAATGAAGAAGATGACGACAAGCGCGTTCGTGAGCGCTTCGATCGTCTTGGTGCCCGCCGTCGCACTTGATGCGTCAATGTCCTTGTAGTAGAGGTATTGGCTACAAGAGCAGTCGTGAATCCACTCCATCGTCCTCAAATGCTCTATGTACTTCATCGCGGCCTGGGTCTCGCTGTCTTGCACCGAGACAGCCACAAGACTAGGCATGCAATCATGGTATTACGGCTGTCTGCATGCCATGGTGCGTACCTTGTGAGCACCATGGTGATCAAGACAGGCCAGAGCACGGCAAGGAACGAGTTGAGCTGCGTGATGACCGAGGCGAGGCTCAAGCCGCCGAGGCTTGGCGCCGGCTCGTTGATGCTGCGGTCAAGCAGAGGCTCGTCGTAGAGCTGCTTGCTACAGCAGCAGTCAGCCATGAGCCGCCATCGGCTGCGACCGCCACGTACTAGCCGACCGCGTCCATCGATCGATCTTCTTGGCGTTTGGGAAATCTCGAAAGATATGCCCGCAAGTGGCCAATCCCACGCCTCCACGGTATCCGGCTTTCCGGATACGAAGCCCAAGTGTTCCACGCGCTGGAGTCGGCTGCACAAGTTGTGCTCAAGTTCGTCGACATTCATGTATTAACGTTAATAGTAGATAAGTGGATAGTAGTAAGCTTGACTTTATATTAACACGGTGCACCAATTACGCGGTGGCATAGACAGCGAGGCCGACAAGGGCGAGCACACCGCACTGAACGTTTGTGCTCACAGCAGCGCTGGGCGCCTTGGGGGCCGCCGTCGAGGGCGTGGCCGTCGTCGCCACCGGCGTCGCGACGACCGTGGTCGGCGCCGTCGTCTTGGTCGAGTTTAGCGTCGACCCATCGCAGGACGTGTTGGAGACGAGCGTGAGCTCGGGCTTCTTGCACTTGGCCATGCGGAGGAAGCACTCGTTGTCGTAGTTGACGCCGTCTGAGCCGCAGACCGGCGACAAGATCTCGATGCAGCCGCGGATCGGGCAGCCGGCCTGCGTCGGCGAGCCGCCGCAAGCGCCCTTGCTCACGAGTTTGATGGTCGGGTCGGCGCAGGCGGCGATGTCGAGCTTGCACTCGTTTCCGTACGTCTTGCCGTCCGAGCCGCAGACCTCGTCAAAGAGGTCGATGCACACGGTCGGGCACTTGTCGGCGGCGGCGGCGAAAGCGGCGAACGCAAGCGACGCGAGGAGGAGCTTTGCCTGCATGTTGGTAAGTTGTCGAGTGAGATGAGCAAGCGCGGCCATGCGGTTGGGAGATTCCCTTGCAACAACGTGCCAAATTCTTAATTGTGCTGAGAAGAGCGGGGTTTTCAAGCTTATATGGTAAGGATAGGTAGAGGTGAGCGAATTCCCCGCAGTGAATCGACATCTGGACTAGCATCTGAGAATAGTCAGATAGCAACACACCCACGTTTGATTGGCGAACTTCGCGCAGTCAACTCAATTTTTCGATTGAGTTCCACCAATCAATACATTAACCAAGTCACGCTGATCCAGGTGCCATCCGTTTTCTCAAATCGCAGATATTTCAGAGTGGTGATCGTGCCAACGTTGGTCGATCCGCGTGTTATAACACTGTTTGTCGCTGGGCAGAGAGCAACGGCAGAGGGCCTCCTCTCAGCGACAAGGACACGGCACTGAGACCACGCGCGTAAGCTTACCAAAAGCATCTGAGAGTTGGGTGTGTCTTGGCGCCAAAATTCTAGTACGGTCGTGCTCCATTTTTTCAAGCTTGAAGTTTGGATCGATGATGGAAGATCGCAGTGCTGCTATGCTAGTCAGTCCTCGTGTCGAGGGTACGTACTGGTGGATGCGCTCAGGTTCTAGATCCGCCAAGCACGTTGCGCAGCTGAGAAGCACTTCGTACGGAAGCGGTAATCAGACGTGACCAGTCTAAGGCAGCGATACTGTTGTGAATGTGTTATAACACTCAGCCAGGATCGCGCCGTTTCGCTCAGGATACTGATGGCGCAGCAGATCGATCCGGAGGAGGCCGAGACGTCGGACGCCGTGTACCCGGCACGAAGCAGCTCCGTTGCCAGCCTGAACAAGCAGCTGCGCGAGCTCGAGACGCGCTACCACCGCACGCGCCAGCAGCTCGACAAGACGACGCTCAAGGTAGTTCAGCCGACGTCAGAACTCCATGTCATTGCGCAGTAGCACGATGCAATGGCCGCCGAAGTGCGAAAGGTGCGCGCCGACAACAAGGCGTACGAGAAGGAACTCGCCAAGAAGGCTGCGCTTGTACGTCGACACTGGCGGTGCAATCGCGTGATCTTCGCCTTCGGTAGCTCCAACGGCTGGCATCGGACAAGAAGATGGTCGAAGCGCAAGCTATCGCCAACCGCGACTACGCCAAGCGCATTGAGCAAAAGCTTGCCATGGGCGCCAAAGGCCAGGTAGATATAGCCCACGTATGGACCAGAATGACGAATGGCGTAGGCTGCGGCCGCCCGCCACTCCGAAATGGCCGCGCGCATGCTCGAAATGGAGAAGGACCGGCACGAAACCCTACTGACGCTAGAGTCCAAGGTACAGCTGACGTCGCTTACAGTCGCTTACGCTGCGAAAAGGACGACCGCATCAAAGACCTCGACGCCAAGATTACCGTGCTCAAGCGCGCCCTCGACGTACGATCATCGGCGCATGTATTTCTTATCAATTCGCGCGCGTCAGGTTCGCGTCCGGGAGCTCGGCTTAGACAACAACGTCCACAATGGCCTCATATACGAGATCGCGCGCCTTCAGGAAACGAACGCGTCGCTCGCGCTGCAGCTCGCGCTGGAAGTCGACCAGTCGACTTGCCTCAAGGTACGTGTCCAGCAGCTCACTCGCTGCTGGTTGGACGCAGTTGCAAGTAGAGCGTCGTTGCCAAGAAAGACGCCGAGCTGCAAGCGATAGACAAGGTGCGCAACGACCTCGAGAGCGTTGTGGCACGGCGGGAAGAGACGATCGCCGCGCGCGAGACGACTCTCGCCAGCCTTCGCACCGACATCAAGACGCTGAAAGAAGAGAAAGCCTTGCTGCTGAGCTACGTGCAGGAGCAGACAGAGAAGCTGCTCAAGGGCGAAGCGGCCATGAAGAAGCAGGCCGCCCAGCACACGCAGGCGATCGAAGCCCTCGAGCTCGAGCTGCAACGACGATCGTCGACGATGGACGAGCTGACGGCGTCGGCAGCCGAGAGTCAACAAAGCTACGACAAACTGCTCCAAGTACGGTGCAGTACCCATCACACCTTTTACGATCGTGTAGGCGTACACGGTCACGCAAGAGGCCATCACCCACGAACGGTCGACCTCGGACGCGCTGCGTGCTCTCTTGGACGAGAAAGCCGACGAGCTCGAGGCCGAGGGACACAAGGTACCAGCGTACATGAACGCAGCTGCTGCACGCGTCGTTAGCTGCGTACTGCGTCCAGTGAGATGCAGGCATTGCGCCTGCGCGAAGAGGCGCTTCAAGCCACGTGCAGCACCCAGAGCTCGGACATTGCCGACTGTCGGCGCCAGATCGAGGTCGTTGCATCGTAAGTACACGAGGCTGACGAGGCGTAGGCACTGGAGGCGCGCTGTGGAGGCTTGAGCGACCAAGTGCAAGCCCACGCGGCGTCGACGCGCGCTCTGCAATTTGAAATGGAACGGTCGCTCGTGGACCTCGCCAGCGTCTCGCACGAAGTAAGATCATATACCGCGAAATGGTGCGAGCGCAAGAACGTTCTGTAGCGCAACGAAGCGGCGCGGGCGATGAACGAAGCCGTCACCATCAGCGCGACGGCGATGGACGAGCAGCAGCTACTTCGCGACAAGCTCGTGGCGCAAGCAACACAGATCGAGCAGCTCAAACAGTCCAAGGCGCTGT
The DNA here is from genome assembly GCF_000281045.1 of Saprolegnia diclina VS20. Taxonomy (NCBI): domain Eukaryota; phylum Oomycota; class Saprolegniomycetes; order Saprolegniales; family Saprolegniaceae; genus Saprolegnia; species Saprolegnia diclina. The sequence goes on along the minus strand of NW_008246085.1, from coordinate 173,133 downwards.
TGCAGAATGCGATGCTCGAGCAGCTTGCCGCGCTGCGGAAGCAGCTGCAGCTCGAACGCGTCGCGCGCGTCGCGGCCGAGAGGAAGCAACCGGTTAGCGTCAGTACGATCGACGAGCTCCCGCCGCCACCGCCGCCCACCAAAGTGCACGTGCCGTATGTCCTCCCGCCCGACCAACCGGATAGCACGCTGACACTGCAGGATCTGATCCATTAAATAGTATCAATGTGTCAAGCGAACTTGGTGGATATGGCGCCGCGTGTCCGTGTCGACAGCATGAAACAGCTCAACGTCGACGTGCAGATAGCCCGTGTGCTTGCCGCCCCACGTGAGCGCGACGTCAAACTGCCGGCTCACGCCAATGTCCCGCGGATGCAACGCGAGGACGCCTTCACCACCGGCATCTCGGGGTCCTTCGACCTTGACACCGACGTGGAGGACGGCGTCGGTCGCACTGCGTCTTGTGACCGACGTGTGCACGACGCCATGCGCGAGCGCATCGGCCCACGACACTTCGGTGCAGTTGGTGTAGTCGTCGTGGGCGCGGATCGCGTCGTCAGCGACGTCATACCCCTGCGTCACGCTCTGCGCGAGCTCATAAATCTAGTCAAGAGGACAGTTGGGCACTTGATCCATCGATACGTCGTACCTTGCGCTGGGAGCGAAAATTGTCTACGGACGGCAGAGGAAAAACCACCGAGAGTCGCGCGGGTTCCACTGACTGCACCGCTACGCAGCATGCATTGAGACTGAAGCTGCTCTATATTGTAGGGTACCGATGGACTCGTCGTCGGACGGCGCGTCGCAATACTTGCACTCACACGGCGTCGACGACGACGCTTGCAGCTGCTTCCACGCGTGGAGCTGCGTGGCGCCGCCGCTGAACGCGTGGTGCATCGGGTACGTCAAGAAGTTTTCGGGCACCTTCTCGAGCTTCTTGCGCGCGCACTTGGTCGCGGGCCGCTCCAAGAACGACGGCGGCCGCGACAACGACGTGGCGGACGACGCGCGCATCGAGTGGCCGCGCGTGAGCTTCAGCGGCTCCCATAAATTTGCGTCCAAGTTGCGCAGATGGAAGCCAAAGTGCTGCACTTGCGACTCTTTCGAATGCAACTGCGCCGTGTGCAACCGGTTGACTTCAAGGCGAAACTCGGCGCAAATGGGCTTGTGCGGCGAGCCCCCGACGTCTTCACACAGATAGTACGCGTCGACCGAGAGCCGAGGCTAACCACCGAGTTTACACGTGAAATATAGGAATCAATCGCACCTCGACTCCGGGCAGCGAGTGGTAAAATATGCGATCGGCGTACGCCAGGTCGCCAGGACCAAAGAGCCGACGTCCCATCGCACTCGTCGTCTCGCCAGCGCCCAGCACCCTCGGAAACGACGGTGGAAACGCAATCGGCGGCTCTTCAAAGCCGCACAAGACCTACATATTCACCGTCAACGGCCGACAACTCAATCTCGCAGCGAACGTCGTTGCTGTCCATGAGCGTTCGGAGGCGGTCGCACTGCAAGACGTCGTTCCACTTGGCGACCGCATCGTCGTTTGCGTCTTTGGCGGCTTGCACGAGATCGCACTGGGTCTCGCGCGCCTTTCTTGGTGGCCCGCTACCCAGCTGGGCCCGCAAGAAGGAGCGAAACGAAGTCGCGCGGTGCGGACTCGCCTTCTCGTCGTCGTTCGTTGGCTCCATCGGACTTTGCACAAGGCCAAAAACAACGTCCGACTGGCGCATCTCGCACGTCGTCTCGTACACCCTATCGTGCTGGCTACGCGACGACTTGGAGTCGGTCGAGGTCCGGGCGCGGGGCGGCGCCTCGCTAAAGTACGCATCGAGCGCGTCGTCAGCGGTGCGTTGGCGAAGTTGCGCGCTCATGGCCGCGTCGATGCGCTCCTGGAGCGAGCTGCCACTGTGTGCTTGGAGCTTAAAGTTAAAGTTGCCTACGCAATGTCCTAAGCCGTCACACGCTTTCAGCCATTAGGTCATACCAGCAAGGATCGTGTGGTGGTATTGGTGCGGAAAATCCAAACCCGGGTTGTCGACGTCGGGCGAGAACGTCTGGAGGACCTTGCCCATTTCGGCTAGCTTGCGGTGCATGAGGTAGTCCTACGCCAGCCCTTGAGCTTCGTCGTACACGCTAGAGACGCACCTCGCTCGACGGTTTGAAGGCGCACGTCGCAAACGCGATCGCAACGTCAAAGTACCGAAGCGACATGCCCGTGATGTGGCGCGACCCGCTCCGGCCTTGGCGATCGACATCGATCGCGACACTTCCGGAGGCGACGTCGGCTTTTCGCGCAAACACGAGCTGCAAAATCGGCGCGTCCGTCGAGTGGAGAGCCTTGCGGCTGTGGCACGCAAACACTTGGTACTGCGTCAACGGTGCGAAGCGCGCATTGAGGTGCTCGAGGACGCTGCGCTTGGCGTCGTCGACGTCGACGCAGTTGAGAAGCCCGAGTACATAGATATCCATCGCGCGCGACGGCAGCCAGAGAGGGAGCAAACTCCTTGGAAACTGCGACCGACACAAGTCGTACGAGGATACAAAGAGCCTTGCGTGTCCCAAGGCGTGCACTGCATGGGCGGCGGGAAGCGACGGGCGGCGGTCGATGGCCGACGCAGCCTCCAACGCATCGGCGGCGTCCAAGCTGTGGCTCTGCCGGCGCCGACAGCAGCAGCGCTGGTAGACGCTGTGGGGCGAGATGCCACCGTAAATGACGGCGTTGACAAACCCTATGAATCGAGATGAGCGACGCCGACGCGTCATGGGGGACCGGTGAGCGGCGCGAGCACGTTGTTGAGAATGAGGACAGGCACAAAGTAAGCGTCTTCAGTCAAGTCCGACATGTTGAAAACTATCGAGGTATCAAGTGATGGACCCAATCGCGAGGCGAGTCGTACGCCAATCGATGACGTTGGAGATGCGAAACACGAGGTACGCGCCGACGTACAACACGAGCTTGCGCCCGACGTCGTTGTAGGCAACGGCGGCATTCCGGTTGGCCAAGCTAACATCGCATCAGAGTTAGTATCAATATCATATGGGAACATGCTACCCGACTGGGCTGCCGAGGCGCTGGCGCATGTCGTACTGCACGCGGAAGAGGAAGAAGATCATAAAGAACCAGCCGAGAACGAGCCACGCGTAGTGGCAGCCGACAGCGTACGCGATCTCGTCGAATCGCATCGAGTACGAGTGCGTATCGTACGCCTTGTCTATGTGCCACGACGACGTCGTAGGAAGAAGACGACGGGAGGTAGGACGTACCGAGGTACGGAAGGACGCTCATGAGCAGCGCGAACGCTGCCATGCACCAAAAGTAGGAAATGAAGCGCTGGTGGAGCACACGCTGGTCGTCGCCCTTGCAGACCCAGCGGTAGAGGTTGACTGCCATTATGCAGTGCCAGCAGATCGAGCCCATGAGCGAGAAGTGCAGCACTAGAAAGAAATGCGATGAGAACACATATCAACGACAGACACATGCAAGGACTACCTGCACATAGGACCTGGCCCGCATGGTCACGCCACGCTTCGCAGGCGGCAGTCCAGTTTTGGTCGAACCAGTCGGGCGACGCCGAGGCGTTGGCGAGGTCGAGGAGCTGCGACGGGTTCGATGGCTTGAGCGCCTCGAGGAGTATGCGCGCGACGCAGCCCACAAAGTCGAGCCACGCGAGCACGTGCACGAGGCGGCCCACCGAGTCGACGTACACCTTGCGCGATTGGCGTACTCGGTAGGCGATGATGATGTAGAGGCAGCCGAGCACGGAGAAGACCGAGCAGCCAATGCCGAGGATCGGGCGCAGCGGCAGCACGCCCACGCTCGGCTCGCCACGGGCCTTGTCATCGGACCAGAGGCGACACGGGACCGACGACGACGACATGCAGCGCTTGCTCTCTAGCACCCTCGGTGACCTGGACGGGTGAGTGTCATCATCATTGCTTCGAACTTCGAACCAAGGTTTGAGTCAGCCGAGCCAGAACCGGCATTAGTGTCTTCGAACTTCGCATGCCGTCAGCCAAGCGCTTTTTAACATAGAAGCATTAACTAGCAGCAAGGACAGGCGTTGAAGGCAAGTTTGGACCAAAGAGCCGGGCGACCGTTTAGCCGGGCGGCGCTTATGTAACCACCGTGTGCGTGGCTTGTATCACCATTAGTGCTCGTCGTCGCCAGCAGCTTGGACACTGGACGTGCCGAGACGAACAACCGGACGAGGGGCTGCGAGCGTTGGGGCCAGCAGCCGCGAACGTTGAAGTCGCCGTGCGGCTTGGCAACTGCCAGGAAAATTCAGACCTGGCGCGCGGGCGTGGGAATCAATAAAATAAAATAAATAGAATAAAATAAATGCGATCCATCACCCGACTTCAACACCGCGCACTGGATGATAGTTTCACTCTCAGGACCGGAAATTAATTCTGCGAAATTCCCGCGGTCCAGACGTCGCGCGTGGCCGAATCCTGCGGAGCAGCATGTCTCTACAGGACGCTCGCTGTGCTCGGACGAATGTCGCGCGACCTTGCTGCTCGAGCAACCTCGCTAAGTGCCGAGTATAAAGTGTAGTGCACTACTGAGCGCGGCCAGCAGCTTGTTGTCTAGTGCAACCACCTGGACGCTCCAAGGTGCCAGTCGCCAGATCTGAAACGACGACGGGAAAAGGAATGCCAGCCCGATCATCGTCGCATTCAATAATAATAAACGTACCGCGCTGAAATATTAAAACTTTCGTCCAAACGTTCGCGAATCCCATACGACCTGAAGTCAAAATGCCCTGTATTCTGTTGGGATGGAATTAAAATATTGGGCAAAGGCAAAGGCAATAAAAAAGAAGAATAAAATACTCGACCATCCCTGGAGCAACATTTTCCTACGGCGCCGAGCGCATTAATCAGATGGAGCCGTCGCCCTCGACCATGTGCAGTACCGACCAAGGAGCGGTCGTCGGTCACTTTGCGATACGCTCGCCTACGCACGAGGACTCGAAGCTCAGCGACACCTTGCCGCTGGACGACGACGACCAAGACGACGACCTGCCCGACTTTCCCGACGCCACGTCCTCATCTAGCTCCTCGTCCGACGAGACGATCATCGAAGACCGCCTCCTCAAGCCAATGCCTGTCCTCGCCGTGTGCCCGATGGCCGACGCCCACACGATGCTGCTCGACAAGCCGTCGATGCTTGGCGCTGTGCAGATCAACATGCCGCCGCTGCCGCTCAACATGCACTCGCCGCCGCAAAACATGATTCTCAAGCGCGACCCGCTCGCGATCCGCCAGCAGTACTGGAGCCAGCTTGGCATCAACCTCTCGGTGCGCGACCTCGAGCGCTCGACGGGCCGCCGGCGCATCAACCGCGAAGGCATCAAGGTCAAGCTCAACGACGTCCACATCAAGCCCAAGTCCAAGAGCTTTTTCAAAGCCTTCTCGCGCTGGGTGCGCAACGACTCACGCGACAGCGACATCTCGGAGGCCGCGGTCGAAGAAGCGATTGCGACCGCCGAGTCGCCCATGTCGTCGTCGTCCTCCGACTCGGAGGCCGATGCGACGCCGCCCAAAGAGTCGTCGATCTGGATGCTGCAGCAAGGGCGGTTAACACCGCCCCGGACGTCGCCGCTTGATGCGCCCACCGAGAAGAAGCAGATCAAGTTCAACGAAGAGGCCGTCATGTATCACATCCCGCTCCACCGCGAGCTCTCTCGGCGGCAACGCGACGCAATGTGGTACACGCGCGAAGAGTTCATTTCGATGGTCGAGCGCAACCTCGACGAGATGTACGATGAGATGGAGCGCGAGTACGAAGAGCAGGTCAAGATGGAAGCCGCCGAGAACGACATGATGGCGGCCGAAGAGGACTACCAGCGCCGTGTCGCGGTCGAGATCCAGAAGCAGACCGAGACATTGCTGCAACAACAGCTGCGAGCCGCCGCGCTCCTCCAGCAGCAAGCACAGCTCGTCAAAGTCGCGCCACGTGGCTCCAAGGAAATCCGATTCAAATACCTCAAGCACCTCGGCATCCACAACAACTAACTACTACTATCATCACTACTATAATACTCTTATCTATAATCAAAATCCACATATTCGGGTGTACACTCTGTCTTCTCCTTCGCACGGGTAAAGTCATCGTCTTGGTCGTCGCCAGCGGTGTCGCCAGCCTTCGTACTGACGATACACCCACGCCGCCGACGGACGGTGCAGCTCAACTCAGGATCAGCGTCGCAGCTTCAAGGTGTCGATCGGCCACACAAGGTGACGTCGCCAATCGGGTGCGAGGAGTCCGAAGGGGCTGGACGACTCGCAGCTGCTCACCTCTGCGGTGTCGACCCGTCTCGAGCCCACTCTCGAGGGCGTCGAGACATGCTGCGGAAGCTTGCAAGGGAGAAGATGGCTTCCTACGTTGGCTTCTTGAGCTTCGAAGAGGATCGGACGACGAAACCAGCATGGTCAAAGGTCCCACTCACGTCCACGAGTGCCACGCCTCGCGCTATAGATATGCAGATGACGGACCTGGTTCTCGTTTCCACGTGGCGTCCTCAGAGACGATGGCGCGAATCGTGGATCGCTTTTGATTGGTCAAACGTCGTCATTGCGTAGTGGGTCTACTACACCAACCTCATCGCACGAAGAGTTTGCTCTGCTCCACCGAGGTCGCGTGTCGCATCCGCTCTTGCCCGTCGCCGACCAGGTCTGCTGTCTTCCTGGCTGCTCTGCCAGACAGCGGCCATATCTTATCGCAAGAGCTTGATTTGAATCATGAGAAGGACAAGATGTGGCACCGATCAAAACATAAACTAATGAATTCAAGTTAGTACTTCCGACCGTCTAGCACTCGTCGGCTACACTAAACCAGATAGGAGGACGCAGACAGTGTAGATCAATGCGACCGTCCACGACATCGTCCTAAGCCGGGAGGGGCAGCGTTGGCATCGTTGGTCGTCGTGGCTTGAGGCGCTGGCACCCAAACAAACCCGAGCTCGTGACGCTGCTGCACCACGTTGTCCAAGCTGCGCTCGGGGTCCTTCTCGGCCAAGATCGCACGCAGCTTGACGTCGCGATCTTCGTCGGACATGCCGGCATGCCACCCCACAGCGTGCTTGAGGACAAAAAGTACGAGCTCGATGGCCACGGCGAGCGGGCCGTATAGTTGCGGCACGGCGATGTTGAGCGCCGTCAACGTGTCCAGGTACGAATTCACCATGGACAGAGCTTGGTCGCACCGCGGCAGGAGCCCGCGCACCGCTTGAAACCCCGTGCGCGCCGTGTCGACGTCCATGCGCAGCGGGTAGCGCTCGTCCTCGATCGGCCGCTTCGTCTGGGGGTCGCACATGAAAATGAAGCCGCCGACCTCGCCGTTGAAAAACCGCTCGGAAGGGGTCGGCGCTTCCATGTCGTCGCCCAGGCGGTGCTCTGTGAAGAGCCATGCCGTCTCGACGCGGCTCGCCTACAGCAAATTCTCATAAAGCGACCACCACATAAATGGAATGACGTACCACGGGCGACGGTCCAGACGCGTCGTCTTTCATTGTCGGCAATGCACTAGCGCTCACCTAGAACGCGCGTAAGCGACGGCAGACGAGTTGAGAAGGTTGTACCTTGGGTGGCAGTGCGCTCTCCGCACCTTGACCATCGTCGTCAGTCTTGACCTTCTTTGCGCTTAACTCTTGAGATTCGTCGCTGGGTCTCTTCTTGGAAATCCGCGCCGGCGTGTGGGTCGTGGTCCTAATACAGGCATCGATCATGTTGCACGCCGGCTTGCTCCTACGTGGCGTCCACAAGGTCGAGGCTGGCGCGAGCAAACGCCGCAAGCTGCTCGAGCGCAGCGAGTCGCTCGTTCCGCGGGAGAGCCTTGCTGTACTTTGACAGCGTTCTCGCGATCATGCAGTGCGCCTCGGGCACGGCGCCGGCCGGCGCGAACGTCCATGGGCCATCCTTGTCCGCCCGCATGCTGAGCACGATCGAGAGGAGGTCGTCGCGGGAAAGGGAGTCTTTGCCACCGAAGGCGGCGTGGAGCCAGCGTCCGACCATCGCGCTGTCAATCATGGTCGCCGATCGCAATGCAAATGCTCTTCTTCGATATCCCACCAAGCGTCGTTCAAGGAGGTGGATTTTATTTATCACATGCATTTCACACGTGGTAAATGCGTGTGAAATTCAATAGCTCGGTTCCTTGGGAAGCATTAGTGCATCGACAGCCAGCATAAAACGCGGGCCAACGAAGGAGGTGATCACATGCATACAACCAAATCGGTCATGCGCCCTCCTGCGCCTCTGGCTCTGCAAGGGGCGCGCAGGTGGTCGAGGTATCGTGGTGAGAATTATAAAATAGAATAAAAATTGAAGATATGGTTTCATGAGTACCTACTTGAAAATTGTATGGAGCGGTGTGCAATTCACAGCCGTTTTATTGCGGAGCGTCGATTGGCCAAAACTGCACTACCGGAAACAAGCCGTCATATCGAGTTGCCACGTCACTGCGATCGACACAGTGCTAATATGGCAAAGGTACGAGTGAGTGGCAAGTCGATACGTGTCTGAAGGCTTGATACCGTATGCCTCACACAGCATACATGCAGTTCAATCAGGTGTCTTTAGTAGACGAACTTGAAGCGCACGAAATCCGTGGCTGGCGACGACAGGAGCACCACTATGTCGTCGTCGCCCGAGGTGAATTGGGATATCACTACATACAGAGCTTGTAGATCGTTGCCTGCGCCTCGCTTCAGTTCGCTCAACCTTTTGTAGTTGCACTCCAGGAAGCCCTCGCTTGTACGCTCGAAGCGTTAGTTGGCACGAACTTGAAGCCGTTGGAGCTCAAGAGCTTGGTGAGAGTGTTCTCAAACTCGGTACCCGGCACCAAGCAGCACATTTGGTACTGTACAGTCCTTGGATTCGTGCGGATGCTGAAGATACAATACGTGAGAGTCCATTTCGATTTGTGTGCAAACCGAGAGCTGGGATGATCGAGTCGTCGCACTCGGGTTGACAACATGTGCGCTGGAGCTTGTTGATATCGCTCGAAGCACTGATGAGCTCGTTTGGCAAAGTGCGTCGGCGACACTGGCGCCAAGCATTCCCTGTGCCAGCGAGGTCCACGTACCTCGCCAAGGATATCATCAATCGTAGGCTCCTTCCGCAAACACATACACATGCCAGACGTAGCTCTACGCGCCGTCCACACAATCGTGATACTCTACGAGTTGCTACGACGAGGTGAGCTTGTCGTGTACTGCCGCTCTCCGTTGTAGGTGTAGTTGAAGTGAAGCTCCTTTGTGCGCTTTGCTTTACGAGAAAGGCAACTTTCGAGGTAGCAACTTGCTCGATACAAACACGTTTCTCCAATCTGCTGGTCGTGCACCGCCTTGCTCTCGTGACCCACGTATCCCACTCATGGCCACTTCGTTGCCATCGCCGTAGCCAGAGTCACAGCCAAGTCTTTGCCAGGGCCACGCTTCGTGCACGGCGTCCTTCTGCTCATCAGCGTGCTACCACCGCATCGGTGGCACAAAGCTCGGATAACGTGGACGCGGTTTTGATTGGTCAAAATCCATCGAAATATTTGCGATTGTTTGGTGCTCCAACCATCATGTCGTCGACGATGGGCTCAGCGGCCCAAGCGAAGAAGACGGTCAAGCCAGCGAAATGGAAGTCGGGGCCGCCGAATGGCAAGTCCGGTAAGAAGAAGCCGATGCCATCGCTCGAGGAGAAGGCGCTCGAAGAAGAGTCCACCGAGGTCTCGGGCACGACGCCGGCGCCGACCAAGGGCCGCGTCATGAGCGAGAGCGACTCGTACTCGAGCGAGAGCGACGCGTCCAGCTCCGAGAGCGACGAAGAAGAGGAGAGCAGCTACAAGCCCGGCGGCTACCACCGCGTCCGCGTCGGCGATGTCTACAACGACCGCTTCACGGTGCTCGACAAGCTCGGGTGGGGCCACTTCTCGACCGTGTGGCGCTGCCACGACGCTACCACGCAGCGAGACGTGGCCATGAAGGTGCAGAAGAGCGCGCAGCACTACATGGAGGCGGCGCGGGACGAGGTCGAGCTCCTCGAGTGCGTCAACGAGGCCGCGAAGAAGAAGGGCGGCCCGTACCCGCGCGTCGTCAAGCTGATCGCGAGCTTTGAGCACCGCGGTCCCAACGGCTTGCGTACGTTCAATCTTGCACAACGACGAGGACTCATGTGTACGGTAGACATGTGCATGGTGTTTGAGATGCTCGGCGACAACCTCTTGACGCTCATCAAGCGCTACGACTACAAGGGCATTCCGCTGCCGCTGCTCAAAGTCATCTCCAAGCAGATGCTCGAAGGCATGGCGTTCCTGCATGAAGAGTGCAAGATCATCCACACGGACCTCAAGCCCGAGAACGTCCTTCTCGTCGATGCGCTCATGAAGCTCCCAAAGCTCCCGAAAGCCCCCGTCCGACCCAAGGATGAAGCGTCCATGACGGCCGACGAGCGCAAGAAGCTCAAGAAGCGCAACAAGCGCAAGAAGCAAAAACAGAAAAAGGCCGACGAGGTAGGGGGCCCTACGATCGAGGACGACGCCGACACAGCGCTGGCCGACGACCTCGCTGCGCTTGCGATCGCACCCATGATCGACGATGACGCATTCATCCTGCGGGATTTGGAAAGCAGCAGTGTCGCCGAGCCGTCGACTCCCCTCGAGGTTGGTGCCATCGCTCTCTTTCAACACTCGAAGATTCATCCTAAGAACGTAGTCGTCGCTCCACGAGTACTTGGTGGACGCCCGCACGAGCCGCGACTACGCCATCTCGTCCAACTTTGCCATGCGCATCATGGTCGCTGTGCCGCCGCAGTTTGTACGTCCTCCTTGCAACGATGATGGTCGTCTGATGCTGGACTAGATGTCGGCGGCCATGGGTGTCGGCAACCGCGTCTACCGCCTCAAGCTGCGCATTCCGTCGGCGGCCGCCAAGGTCATTCCAGGCTCCCGCAGCTCGACGTGCTTTTCGTTTAAGTACGCGACCATACACTGATAGAAGGAGAAGACGAGACTGTTGATGTAGGTTTTACAAGACGACTGACGACGATGACGCGTCGTACAACGCGCTAGCGTCGACGATCCTCGGCGCTGGGACCGAGGTCGACCGCGTCGAAGTGTGGCGCCTCGAGCTCGACGCGCGATACCTGGACCTCATCAGCACGTTCCTTGCTGAGTCGCTTGGCCCGGTGTTCCACCTCGTCAACGTCCGCGCGGCTGCTACGCATGCGCTCTGCGGCTTTCACTTTCCCACCGAGTCGCCGCTGGACCACGCGCTGCAAGGCATTGTGTTGCCGTCGCCGCGGCTCCTCCGAAGCATCCACGAGCGCGTTGCGTCGTGGCAAACGCTCGCAACGACGCGGCACTTGGACGAAGCGACCAACGTGCCGCTCTACGACGTCAAGATCGCCGACCTCGGGAACGCGTGCTGGACGTACAAGCACTTTACCCAGGACATCCAGACGCGCCAGGTATGTACTTGGAGCTCTCGAACGATTTCGATCATTTGGGATAGTACCGCAGTCCCGAAGTGCTCTTGGGCCAAAACTACGACCAGTCGACCGACATGTGGTCGATGGCGTGCTTTTTGTTTGAGCTTGCGACGGGCGAGCTTCTCTTTGACCCGAAGAGCGGCAAGAACTACTCGCGCGACGAAGATCACCTCGCGCAGATGATGGAGCTGCTCGGGAAGATGCCGAAATCGTTTGCGACGAATGGCAAGTACAGCAAGGACTACTTCAACAAGAAGGGCGACCTCAAGAAGATCCACAACCTCAAGTTTTGGGGTCTCAAGGACGTGCTCATGGAAAAGTATGAGTTTGCAGCGGACGAAGCCGAGCCGTTTGCGACCTTTCTCGAGGCCATGATGAAGTTCCAGCCCTGTACGACCCACTCTATCGATATATATATCCTGAAATACCACGCTGTGTAGCCAAGCGCGTGACGGCCGCCGAGATCCTCAGCCATCCGTGGCTCAACTAGTGTAGATATGATAAATGATACCTCCTGTCTCGCCACTGTGGCGTGGACCTATGAATAGCTCTTGCGAGTCGTTTCTTGAGTTTCGACAACGGAGGCATGGCGCTCAACAACACGGCGGACGAGTACTCGGCCGACGAGGTCTCGGCGCTCAGCGGTACCTATCAGAAATGAGATTCGGCTTGCTCAGCTTACCTCGGTAGCTGTCTTTTCGCTCTTTGACGAAGACGGCGTCGGGCGCATTTCGATCCAGCACCTCGAAGCTATCTTTGCCAAGCTCGGTCGACCGCCCCACGAAGGTACGCGTATGCGTCTCCTCGAAGCCGTGAGTGACGATACGGTAGCTGACGACCTCCTCAAGTCGATCGAGCTGAGCCAAGACGACGAGACGATCACGTTTGAGGAATTTCTACTGCTCGTGCGCAAGCAGCCCGACATTGGTACCTCATCACACACCCTGCGTTGCATCTTAGGGTGCGACGTAGACTCGCCGTACAATGTGGGCCCGGACCCCAAGGTGATGGAGTTTATCAACATCCTCGAAGAGTACCGCGCGAAATGCGAGGAGGACGGCAACTACCTCGAAGCGCAGCGCGCCGATACGCAGCTCGTGGCGCTGCGCACGCAAGAGGCCAAGCGGCAGTCCAAGTCGCTCAAGGCCAAGCAGATCGCCGAGCGCCAAGACATTCAGATTGCGCACAACATGCAGTACACGGACTTCAACATGGCGTGGGACCAGTACATGGAGGAGTACGACAACATGGCGCAGGCGTACATTCGGCAAATGACCGACAAGCACAACTTGGATTTGCGCAGCTTCCAGGAAAAGCTGCACAAGGAGCTCATGGAGCGGCCGCCCAAGTTTTCGAAAGAGCTCATCGAGTGGCGGCGCCGGCAGCACCGGCTCGCACAGCAAAAGAACTATGCCGAGGCGCAAAAGATCAAGCTCATTGCGGACGACCTCGAAGCCGCCGAGCGCGCCAACATGAACGAGAACCTCCAAGTCATTTTCACGCGGAAAGAAACTAAGTTTCGCCAGCAGCAGCAAGCCGAGATCCAAGCGCTTCTCAAGCGCATTGACGGCCGCCGAAAGGAGCATATCAAGCAGCGCAACCTCGACTCGAAGCGGCTCCTTCAGCGCAACCGCAACGTCCAAGCCGTCCTCGAGTCCAAGCAGTCGGTCGAAGCGACCAAGAAGCTCCAGGACATCCGCGCCGGCCTCAACCCGCGGGACCGAGTTGTCTCCAAGCACCCGCAGTCGGTGATTCCGCCCGAGGCCCGCGTCATCAAACCCAAGAAACCTGCGCCGCGCGACGCCAACTCGACCACATTCATCACCAACAACGAATAGCGTCATTCCATTGTCTGGTGTAATAACGGCTCCTTCCAGTACCGTCTACTGTACTTCACCAAGCGAGTTGCGATCCAGTCCATTTGATGGTAATTTTTATTTGATTTTCGTGTTATAAGATCGTATTCCTAGTCGTTATACATCCAATGCGTCTGGCACGTCGCCTCGTCCTTACTATTGTAGTTGGAGGAGGCGTTGACGAGTTGGCGGGCGCTGTTGATGGGGTAAGTCGGTGAAACGCAAGTCGATGGCTCTGCAAGCGGCTCCATCTCGGACGAGGCGAGTGAATCCAAGTCGTCCGTCGAGCGTGGCGGTCCATTCGACCACAAAGTAGCTCGAGTTGGCTGCTGCAGAGTCGCGAGAAGCGAGTCGTTGGAGGCGATGGCGGCGTGAATCTGGGTCTCGAGGCTCTGGACCCACGTATGGAGCTGCGAAATTGTCGTCTTGTTCTTGGCAATGGTGGCGTTGGCGTCGACCAAGTGCACCTTGATGTGCTGCACCTGGGCCTCCTTCCGTGCAAGGCGGCGCTCCATCTTCTCCCGCAACGCAGTGATCGTATCGTCGCGCCGAAGGACGCGGTGCGCAAGTTGAATCACGCGCTCGTTGGCGGCGTCCAGCGCGTCACTGGAGGAGGTTGTTGCTGCTTGGGCCTTCAGGCTCGTCACTTGTTCCGAGAGCTGCGCGATCGTGTCGTCCTTTTGAGCGACCGTGTCGGCGAGGACCGTCTCGGTCTTGATGAGTTGCCCGTTGAGCTCCAAAATCGTAGTCTTGTTTTCGGCAATGACGGCGTTGGCGTCGACCAAGTGCATTTTGATGTGTTGAACTTCGGCCTCCTTGCGCGCAACGCGGCGCTCGAGCTTTTCACGGAGCGCAGTGATCGTGTCGTCACGCCGAAGGACGCGGTGCGCAAGCTCCAGCACGTGGTCGTGAGCAGCATGCAGCTTCTCGGTCATGGCGGCCAAAGCAGCTTGGTGCTCGGCTTGCAGACGTTCGATCTCCATCTTGTGGTCGCGCGCCAAATCCGACGCGATCGGCGTGTTGCTGGTGCGAGTCGCAGAGCGCACCGCAGTGGCAGTAGTGGAGCGTGTAGCTTGCTTGGCTGATGCCTTGGCCGCCGACTTGGTGCTGGTGGTCCGGCGGAACGGGTGCGAGATGCGGAGTTGGGCTTCGAGCGCCGCAATGCGACGGGCCTCCTTGTCCTGGTGGTACGTTGCGCTGTAGAGAACCATGTTG
>NW_008246085.1:146269-157731 GCF_000281045.1 Saprolegnia diclina VS20 | reverse complement strand
ACGATGGTCCCAGGAAGCGCGAGGTGGAGCGCAAAACGCCGATGGTTGTCAACGGCAACCCTAGTCGCGGTTGAAGCTGCCGCCGATCCGGATAGCAACGAAGTGCGATAGAGTAGTCCTAGTTGGACTGACGTTCCTCCTCGTCATTTCAGATTTCGAGAACAAGGCGCCACGAAGAAGAAGAGGACGGCCGACGACGACCCGGCCACGCGACGGCCCGGCCTCGTCGGTCGACATGAAGAGAAAAGACGGACTCCATAGCGAGCACCCGCAGCGCGAGCTCGACAGAAGGCTCAAAACGTCTAGGAAGACACCCTACGCTGGCGCCAGGTAGCGTCCAACGACGCAGCTCGCCGTTTCTCACGCCTTCATGCTTGATGTAGGTCCCGACCATGTCGCACGCCAAACTCGCAGATGCAGCTCAACAGTGCGAGAGCGCCACGTCGTCAAAGGTATGGTATTTCGACTCATGATCTGTTGCCTCAGGATGGCTCGTCTTAGGTCGCAGCGCCAGCGTCGCCGACGGTCTCCGCCCGCTTCGCCACGCTGGCACCGATGGCGACGCCAGAGGTATCCATTTTCAACTCTTGATCTGTTGCCTCAGGATGGCTCATCATAGGTCGTTGCGCCTGCGTGGCTCCTGACTGAGCACCCTATCATCAACGGGGGCTTCGAAGCCCCGTCAGAGGTGTTTTGGGACTGTGGGGTAGGGGGGTATATCTACCTCATCGACCCGGCGACTGCTCGGCCCATCGAGGACCAGGTCTTTCGCCTGCGACAAGCGCGATGGTCGGCGTTGTTCTCCTTAATGCACACTTTGTGCATCTTTTAACTCTACAACAGATAATAAGACTTAAGTCTTTCAAAATTTTGTGTTAGTTTAGTGTTTACATGCATCGCGCTGGAAGAGATGCGACTCCAAGTCGAGCACTTTCATCCGAGAACCAACAACGTGTTGCGCTTTCCAGCCGAGACTCTGGCTTGCTTCCGAGGCGTACGAGCAAGTGGGGAGGACCGAATGACTTTGTGCTCGAGCGAAGCATGTAGAAGGTAGAATGGACTTGGAGAAGGTAGAATGGACTTGGTATGCGACGTCGAGCTGCTCGGGATCTTTTTCATATTTTGCCCATCAAACGCAACGTAGAGAGGTTACCAAGCACAGCACCCGGCGACCATGAAGGCGATCACTGACCTTGCCTGCATAGCAGCACCGGCTTCCACCGACAAACGCACACAGGTTTGCGACTTCACAACTTCTCAAATTTAGAAGCCAAAGTACACTCCCGCAGCTATCATGCTAGTAGAACTGTTTATCGAAAAACCACACAAGTGTATCGAATGAGGAGGATTTGGATTCAACAAAACATGCAAACGTTGGGCGCGCGTCGCCTTCTAGACCGCCAACGCGGCGCCACATCGCGGTATCTACTTGTCCATTTCGTTTTCAGCGTTGTACGTAAAGCCGGCAAAGTTGGCCTTGTTGCGCTGCGTCTCGCTCAGGTTGGTCGTCACGACCGAGTCGACGGGCTTCTCGCCCGTGAATTCCAGGTCAAAGTTGCTCGTGTCGATCGAGCCCATGCGGTTCGGCGGCTTGAACTCGGGCGTCGTCTCCTTGCGGTAGATCTGGTCCCAGTCCATGCCCGCAAAGAACGGGTGGTTGCGGATCTCGGCGCCGTCGGTCGGGCCGCTACCAAGACGGTCCGAGACCTTGCGCTGCAAGAGACCCGTCAAGAGGCTCTTGGCTTCCGCCGACATGAACGACGGGAACCGCAGCGGCGCGTTGATGATCTTGTCGTACATGCGCTACACTCCACAATTGAGCGCAAAGCGTCAGCGTCTGCGTCCATCTACCTGCATGTTTTGGTCGTAGAACGGCGGAAGACCCGTGAGCATTTCGTAGATGAGCGTGCCCAAGCTCCACCAGTCGACGGCCTAATGCGTCACCGATATTTCCTTCAGCAACCACTCTTTGTACAGTAAAATGTGCCAAGTACCTTGCCGTGCCCCTTGTTTTCGAGAATCTCCGGCGCCAAGTACTCAGGCGTACCGCAGAACGTCTGGCCAAGCATGTCAATGAGCGGAAGTCGTTCGTGGGCGTACCTTGGTGCCACCCACAGCGCCAGCACCCGTGACGGCTTCCTTGGAAAGGCCAAAGTCCGTCAGGCGAATGTGGCCTTCGCTGTCGAGCAAGATGTTTTCGGGCTTCAAGTCGCGGTAGATGATGTCGTGGTTGTGCAGCTCCTCGAGCGCGAGGAGGATCTCGGCCGCGAAGAGGCGCGCCTTGCTCTACGCAATAAGATCTCAATAAGACGAGGCTGGTAGAAGGGTTCGTTGTACCTGGGAGAAGCGGCGGTCCTTCTTGAGCCAGAAAAAGAGCTCGCCGCCCGAGCAGTAGTCCATAACGAGGTACAGCTTCTCCGGCGTCTGGAACGCGTACGAGAGCGTCGTCAAGAACGGGTGCTTGATCGTCTGCAAAATGTTGCGCTCTGTCTTGGTGTGGCCGAGCTGGTTGCGCTTGATGAGCGCCGCCTTTCGCAGCGTCTTCATCGCGTAGATCTTCTGCGTGTCCTTCTTGCGGACCATCATGACCTTGCCAAAGCTGCCCTTCCCGAGGACCTTGAGCAAGTCGAATTCTTCGATCGTGACCTTGGTCGGCACGGAAGTCGTCGACCCGTCCATGTCCTTGATGATCATGGCCTCGGTCGGACCCGAGTTGTCTTCGCCATCAGCTACGTTGCGCACACATAGTAAGTTGGGCGTATGTGGTATTGCAAAGGCGTACAGTCTGGGTCGGCTGCGGCGGCCACGGCGGACGGCGGGATCGGCGTCGGCGCCGGCGGGGCAGCCGCGACAGGCACGGCGTTGGGCACCTGCGGCGCGCGGGGCGGCGCCTGGTCTTGGCGGTAGTGCGGCGCCGGGGCGCTCTGGCGCGCCTGCTGCGGGATGGGCTGCGGTCGCAGGGAGCTCTGGCCCGAGGCCTCGCTCTGCACGGGAGGACGCGTCTTGCCGCCCTTGCTCGCCTTGTTGCCCATGTTGCTCGAGTTTGTAATTGTGAAGTCGGGCGGCGGTCTCGGAGAAGCGCACCCGATTCGGTGAGCCAACATTACGCACCTTGGATCGAACGTGTACGCCGCCGCCCATTGGCTGCTCAGATGAGACAGCGCCGTAACACACCTGGTGCAGGTCACAAAAAGTGGTGCGCTTTTTATCCGAACCCACCGGATAAAGAGCCCCTTGGCCTGACGATGGTGTTACACGATGTTATCACAGCGACCTTCTCGTTATAACTGTCCATATATATTCGGCAACGTAACGCGCGTGCGCACATTACGCACAGCGCGCTGCGACGATGCCGACGTAGAGCCGTGGCACGAGCGAGAGCGCGCGGCCCAGTACCCTGCGTCTGTCCTTTCTGCGCGGACAAGGGTTCCTATATTAACGACCATATAAAAATAGCTGGAAAATAGCTACCAAATCGCTCGAACACGAGCTGCACAGCAGCGTCTTGCGCCGCTTCATGTGGAAGGTCCTCGCCGCGCACGCACGTCGTCTCGTCTGCCAAGGCTGCTTGGCAAAGATCGGCGCCGCACCAGCCTCGGATTGGTCAGTTTTTCAACCAATCAGAGGCGGTATTGCCCATAAGCCAATCATCACAGAGTGGTCATTTTCCGCTGGACTGAAGCAAGATGAGCGTGCAGGCGAAGGACCTTCTTGCGGCGGCGCGCTGCGGCGACGTCGATGACGTCAAGCAGCTCTGCATCAGCATTAGCGCCGACGACCTCAACTACCAAGATGAGTACTCGGGCAACACGGCGCTGCACATGGCGTGCGCCAACGGCCACATCGGCTGCGTCAAGGTGCTTCTCGCCAAGCACCCGCGCCTCTTGCCAAACTTGAACGGCAACTCGCCGCTGCGTACGCTTGTGTTGTTCGGTGCGATGTTGACGGTGTGTGTAGACTGGGCTGTGCAAAACAAGCACATTGAAGTCGTCAAACTCCTCATTACAGCGTACCCCGACATTGACGTTCTCGCGCAGAACGCCTTTGGCCGCGGCTGCGTCACGGAAGCCTTCCAGAGCGAAAACACCGACATTGGTATATCTCCATTGGTTTCGTCTGGCGCTAAACTCACATTGACTAGTTGCGCTCCTCCTCGAGCACAAGTCGGCGACCGAAGAGCGCTTGGCCAACAACGCAGACTTGGCCAACGGCGCGGCCAAGCTCACGCTTGAAGACGATGACGAAGACGTGGCCGGCGAGGCAGAGACGAAGAAGCAGCCGCGCGTGCTGCAGGAAACCACGCTCGAGTTTGCCTTTGACGCGACGTTGCCTGCACTCAAAGCGCGCGAACTCGTACGCAAGCGATGCTATTGCATGATACCTTATGCAATCTAGGCGCTGGACATGGACAAGTCGGCGTTTGGCTCGAGCGCAGACGAAGACATCACGGGCGTTTCCATCTGGTCGGCGTCGCTCATTCTGAGTCGCTGGGTCCTCCAAGACGCAGCGTCTTTTGCCAACAAGCGCGTGTGCGAGCTCGGCGCTGGCTGCGGCGTGAGCGGTCTCGCGTGCTACCTCTACACCTCGGCGGCGTCGGTCGTGCTCACGGACCTGTACCACCACACGGTCGCCAACCTCGACCACAACGCCAAGCTCAACAAGCCGACCAAGGCCGCGATCGCCGAGACGTCGCCCGAGGCGCTCGGGTGCGCCGAGTGCGGCACGCTCCAGCGCTTCACGGCCGACAACCCGGAAGGGAAGCTCATGCTCTGCGGCCGGTGCCGCTGCGTCGCGTACTGCTCGCGCGACTGCCAAAAGGCTGCGTGGAAGCAGCACAAGGGCGTGTGCAAGGAGCTCCTGGCGCAAAAGGCGAACGCGGCGCCGACGACACTGATCGTCCGGGCCGTCGACTGGGCCAAGCCCGAGACGTACGGCAGCGAGACCTTTGACGTGATCTTGGGCTCGGACCTTGTGTACCACAAGGACATTGTCCCGATCCTCGCGCAGGTCGTCGACGCGGTATTGGCGCCCGGCGGCCGCTTCCTCCACGTGGCGTCCCAAGCGCGCGACTCGCTCGTCGAATTCAAGGAGGCGATGGAAACCCGCGGGTTCCGCGTCAGCATGGCCATCGTCCCCGACGCGCTCAAGACCAACCCGCTCGTGGGCACGAACGCCGACCTCTTTGACTTGCATTTCAACGAAATGAGCGACACGTACTGCATGTACACGTTTACCAAGGCCGCGTAATCGCAACACAACTGAAGAATACCATGTCCATTGCCTGCCTGCTGGATGCGCATTCGAGCAGCTGTATCCTGGATAGTACAGTAGTCAACGCGTCATTCTTAGCGCCGCTCGATGACGGCGTACGGTCGAGGCGACAGCGCTGTGCATCAGGCACCCGTGGTATGATTCCCGGCGGCTACGAGCTGCTAAGAGAGGTGCTCGGTCGCTCTCTGACGGGATGGTTTGTTGGCATCGGCCGTGCGTTGACGACGCTCATGGATCGTCTGACGTGTCGCGACCTCGTGCGCTATTTCGAGACTGCATGCGCCCGTTGAAGAAGATACAAAGTCGACAACCAGCGTACTATTCTGCCACTGGATGCACTCACTCGGTATGCTTGTCCAATTGCTTGCAATGCCAGAAAGCGTTGGAGGCCGGGCAAAGCGTCATGATCTTGCCCTGTCTCCACAAGGTCCACGCCGACTGCGCCCGCGACTGGCTGCCCGCGAACAACATTTGCACCGATTGCCAGATGTACGGCACGTACATATGCTCTGGTGACGCCGCCAGCGACCACACAATGGGCTTGAGGATGGACGGCAACATCTCGGCCGTCGCTTACCACGTCATGTGGTAGTCACGCATAGCCGGTCTCTCCTAACAAGCCATTAAGTCGAGAACGAGGCAAACTACACGTACCGCGCTCGGCGTTTGGAGGACTTGGCGGCGCTCAAGACAGCGGATCTTCTTGCGTATCGTGCTGTTCTGCGCAAGTGTAAAAGATACATCGAGGTGCGTCTTGGACGTACCAGGGCCTTTTGCGCTCTTAATTCGGCGGCTGCTTGTCGCTCCTCGTCGGTCGCCTGCCCCCGCCGCTGGAGGGTCAGCCGCTGCGGCCGGAGAGGCAGCGACTCCTCCGCAGGACCATCGCTGCGGAGGCAGCGCTTCGTCGGGCGCGGGTTGTCGTCGCCATCTTCGTCGTCGCTGTCGTCCGTTTCGCGCCCAGCACGGCGCAAGGTCGTCGTGGACGCGTCCTGCTCCGCGACGGGCAGTCGTCGGTGGGTACCTGCGCGGGTGGTGAGGCGGCGTGGGGCTGGTGCTGCTGCGCAGCCGCGGAAGAGTCCGGCTAGTACCACCGTCGGATCGTCGTCGTCGAGTTTGCGTATGCTTGCGTACCTGCTGGCGCGCCTGGCTCGTTGCGCGATCGGCCATGTCGAGGCCCAAGGCGGCAAATATCCAAATGCGATCTTCAACATAATACAGCGTCGTTTTCATTGGCTGAAATTACGCTTGATCGCTCGTGATTGGTCTTTTTTCCGGCGTGTAAAATGAAGGTGCGAAGCGTGTAAATCATTCGAACGTGCAATGATACCGAAGCAACCGAAGGAGGACACGCCCCACAAGGAGGTCACTCGCCGGCTCTACAGCGTCTTTGGCTCGGAGTTTAAAGACCTGAGCACGCGGCCCAACGTTACCCATGTCGTTGCCAGCATGCAGACCGACGACTGGACTTATGCGCCAGCAAGTGCAGGGACGGACGCGCACCGTGCGCTCGCCACGATGCTCATTGCGCACGGCAACGCCTTGCCACTCCACGGACGGCCCACTAGGGTGCAACGCCAACAACGTGCGACTAGGATCAGCCAGACAAAGCAGAAATACACCACGGAACAGGGTCTGGCGAAGCGAGTGCGCCTGCCACCCGCAAGACGAGACGCCGTTGCCGCACCGCCCACGAGCAGTGGGCTTGGCCCGGCTTTACCGCTCCCTTTGCCCTTCGACGATGCAGCAGCGTCGCCACTGCCGGCTCGGGCGTCGCGACAGCACCATCGATGCACGCGAGTCTCAGTCACGATAGCTCCCGCTCTCCTCGAGACGGGGGAGCCCCTCGCCGAGCTCATCTCCAGGGTTTGACGTTGGGTCTTGGTCTCCCGCCTCGGCTCCAGCGTCACCACTGCCTTGTCAGAGCGATGCCAGCGACGCCGTCACCAACGAAGAGCTCAGCATGCCCGTTTCACTTGAGGTCTCTCGTGATCCAGCGCCAGACTCGCGCCAGACAGAGCACACAGCCGGTCCCAACCCACAGCCAGGAGACCATCTCTTAGGCCCGAGCAGTGGCACCTTGACGCCTCGTGCGCTTGCAGAGGTACGGTCTCGTTCTTCCCGATGGCTTCTATTGGACCTCCTTTTCTACTCAGACGTTCCCTACCTTGAAGGTGCTCGTCTATACCGAGCACCCAAGGCGTGACATGGTCACGGCCCTGGCGCCGCCGTCCGAGGCGTTCAAAAGCGGTCTTGTCGGTGGCTTCTTGCACGGCTTGAGCCTCGTCGAAGCAAGCCTGGTCGTCGACGCCACGGGCAAGATCGTCTCGATTCCGATCGACGCTATTGGCACAGCGCAGTGCCTCCGACTCGTGCTTCTCGGCTCGTCATCGTCCAAGTTGCATCTCTGTATCGCTGCGTTGCACTCGACAGTGACGACCTCGATCCTCCACCATGACGACTCTCGAGGTGCGGAGATAAACACCATAAACAAGGCGTTGGTGTCCACGCAGCACATCGTGTCGAGCGCTCACACAAACATCGACGCGTCGCAAGACGCCTACGCCGTACGCTGGGTCTTTCTGGCTGCTGGCGTGATCGAAGCAGGTCGTTTGCCTCGGGTCGCTTGATCGTCGTTGTTGTCGTTGCTGTTGCTGCTGTCATCGCGCCGCATCTCGGCATAGTGCTCAGTCTTTTCGTACCAGAGCAAATGGGCTTCCAGCACTTGCACATTAAACGGCGGCACGCGCACGGGCGTCTCGTTGTCCTTCATCTTGGTAAAGGCCCCGCCGCGCCGAAGGCGAACATAGGCGACGTAGTGCCCGTCGTCGTCCGCTTCCTCGTGCGCGACGAGCGCCACAAGCGTGTACGTCGCCTCGTGGAGCGTCAGGTGGAGGTTGTTGACCATGGCGCGACGTTTTTGCGTGCGATCGTCGCTAAAGCGCTTCACATGCGAGCACATGCGGCGTGGTCACAAGCATGGCGCGCAGCGCATGGGCGTGCTCGTTGCCACAGCGTCGTGCTGGTCACCTACTTGAGCGCCGCAGCGAGCGACGGCTCGAGGTCGACGCTGACCGAGAGAGACGTCACCGGTTCATGTCCGCAGCGCACGCATACAGGCGCCAGCTGAGCGCCAAAGTTCGTGCTGGGTGCTCTCGTCGACGCGAGGTGATCGAGGAGTCAGCGCATATAGTCGTACGCGTCTTCGGCGGACCGACCGAGATGGTTCGCGAGCGCCGGGTGCGTGGCGTGGAAGAATGACGCGTCGCCGTTGCGGATCGCCACGAGGAGCTCGGCGACCGATGTCGTAAATGCATCGCCTGACGCAGCCGAGAGTTCGTCGCAGAAGCGAGTGTGTGCGAGCGCGAAGAGGACGGCGTTGGCGTAGCTCGTGTGTCCAAGGTTTGCAAGGCCCACGGACGTCGCAAGTGGCCGGAGCACGAGACGTCGGAGGTCCATAGGACCTACAATGACACGTTGCAGTGACAGGACGACGTTCTTCAATCGACGAAGCGCGTCGCTCTCGGCGCCTCTCGATGACTGCTCGTGATCGAGGTGACGTGCGAGCGACCGTGCTTGGTTCGTGCGGTACGTCAGGCACGCGCGGCCTGTCTCGAGCTGGTCTGAGAGCGCATCGATCCGAGTGTTTGCCGTGCTGAGGCGCTCGGCTGCCGTGTTGTCGCCGGCAATGCGTTGACGAAGCTCTTGGATCGTCGTGACGTGTCGCGCTACCGTCGCGTCGAGCTGCTGAACCGTGACGCCGTGCGCGGTCTCGAGACGCGCCTGCATGTCGGCGTACGCGGCAGCCTTGCCACGCGCGTCGTGCAGCTGTCTCTTGAGCATCGCATTCTCGTTGGCCAGCGCGCCCATGTCGACCTCGATCTTGTTGCGAACGCCCCGAAGCTCATCGATCGTGGTTGCCGACCGCCGCATCTGGCCTTGCGGCTGTGCGATCTCGTCGCGGAGCCCTGTGGCCTCATGCTCGAGCGCGACGACTGTGCGTTCGTCGGCAGAAGCCGACGCTGCTGGTCGTCCTTGCACGACGAGGCTCGCAGGCGCGCTTCGGTGATCGCCTTCATGGTCGCCCGGCAGGACGCGGCTGTGCGTGGTCATGACAATCGCTCGCTGTTTGTCGAATGCGTTTGATTGGTTAAAATGCAAAAAAAGATCGCGTGCAACCCATTTCCCCAGGACCCTCAGCTCGGACAATCAGGTCCAATCCACCAAGGAAGATCATGCACTAATTTCCCCTGGTTCTACCTTCGCCATGCTTCGCATGCAAGCGTCCAGCACTCCTTCATGCGCGTGACGTTGGTGTCAACTGCAAATAATCCAAATGACAAAGCCGTGGATTGGGTGCATCTTCCAGCGCGATGCATGTAAACACAAAATTCTGAAAGACAAAGTCTTATTATCTGTTGTAGAGTTAAAAGATGCACAAAGTGTGCACTAAAGAATTGCCTCGTTGCAAGGCGTAGATCGACATCAGTGTGGGGCCCAGCGAGGCCCCAAGCATGGCCGCGTAGGCAAGCGTCCCCGCCCGGCGCACTGCTGCGGGTTCGAGCCCCGCGAGGGCCACGACGAGGGCGGCCGCGATCGTCCAGCCGACTTGACCGCTCGGGACGCCGAACGAGGCGCTGTATGCCGCGCCTGCGCAGGCTGCGCTCGCCATGGCGCAGACACCGAGGTACACCCGGCCGAGGACATTGAGCGCGCGGGCGCAGATGGCGCCGGCGGCCAAGAGCGTGGCTGCCGCTGATCGCAACGGTGCTATATCGCGGACGGACCCTACCCCACGTACATGTATAAGAGATGGTGAGCTGCGTCATTGGACGCTACCTGGCGCCAGCGTAGGGTGTCTTCCTAGACGTTGTTGAGCCTTCTGTCGAGCTCGCGCTGCGGGTGCTCGCTATGGAGTCCGTCTTTTCTCTTCATGTCGACCGACGAGGCCGGGCCGTCGCGTGGCCGGGTCGTCGTCGGCCGTCCTCTTCTTCTTCGTGGCGCCTTGTTCTCGAAATCTGAAATGACGAGGAGGAACGTCAGTCCAACTTGTCCTACTCTATCGCACTTCGTTGCTATCCGGATCGGCGGCAGCTTCAACCGCGACTAGGGTTGCCGTTGACAACCATCGGCGTTTTGCGCTCCACCTCGCGCTTCCTGGGACCATCGTTATCGTGGCAAAGCCACCGGTTCCTAGTTTGTCGACTTCTTGTCGGCTCCAAGCGAGGCAACGCTCGGGCGTATCCTCCCTTGCAGTCGGTATTTGGCTTGAGCATTGTTCGCATGTGACCGCAACATCCGGGCAAGCGATTTGCCGCACCATCCGCTCGGTTTTATTGGCTTCGTTCGGTTTTTGGTCGCTGGAACGGGTTGTACGCTGCGTAAAACATGTTCAATCGTGTTTAAACTCCTTCAACCACACTAAAACCCAGTAAAACCGGGTCCTGGCGTGCGATCTTGCGATCCCAGAGATTCGATTCGATTGGCGACCGCAACCGGACGCACGCTGCCTCGAGAAGGCCCGTGTCGCGTTCTTCGCATGCAACTTTGACAACGTTGGAGCCGCCGCGCTCATGACGGTGCTTCATGACGCCGAGCCTCTTGTCGCGTTGAGACTTTGCTTCTCCACAGCGCAGTTGATCCCTCTGCACTCATGGCAACCATCGCTGCATGCACACCTCGGACCAGTGGGCCAAAGACATCCAAGATGTGCTGCGCGCGATGGTGACGTCGGATCACGTACCGTCACCGAGGACCGTTCCAGCACGCGTTTGGCGTCGCTAGTTGTCTGTGTGTTGCATGATGCCTGGTCAAGTAAGGAAGGATTTGAGTGGCTCTCACCTTTATAGCATTTCGTTTCAGGGCAATGTACACCAGCACGTTTGTAGGAGTGTATTGGTCGAGTCGACACGGAGCACGTAGTGCGAATACGTCCCATCTAGCCATGTACAAGGGTTCGATGGGATAACCCTAACCCTACCCTAATCCCCGAAAACTGCAAAATCGTTTGCTGACTATAATCCGCCTTTGCAGTGTAAAGGGCAGCTTGTTGCTTTTACCATCGAGATAGAAGAAGCGTTCTACATCGCATTTCCATTTATCGATCGAAGCAACATGGTTCTCTACAGCGCAACGTACCACCAGGACAAGGAGGCCCGTCGCATTGCGGCGCTTGAAGCCCAACTCCGCATCTC
>NW_008246085.1:110592-145214 GCF_000281045.1 Saprolegnia diclina VS20 | reverse complement strand
ATCTTATAACACGAAAATCAATAAAAATCACAAGACGCACGACGGAACGATGCTCCATGGGCAATAGCTACAAGAGGCAGGTTTGCGCTAGGAAGGGTGAGTCAGAAAGTGTACGTGGCAGCTGCAAGGAGCTGAGTGCAGAGCTCCATTATTAAGATACGTAGTAGAGTAGTAGTGATACGAGGGCGTCGCGTTCCTAGTGGCTTACAACCCACGGCCTTCAATGCTCATCTTGACGGCGCGCTTCCCGCCCTTGCTCGGGCGTGCAATGATCTGCATGCGCTTCAGGAGCTTGGCCTTCTTCGAGTCCGGGTCCATCTTGGTCGACGGAATGTTCTTGACGTCGACCTTGGGCTGCGGGCGCAGCGAAAAGTCAAAGCGCATCGCTTGCGGAATCCGCACGCGCGACGACGCGTCCGCGTCCTCGTTCGCGTCCGAGCGCTTGTTCATAAAGCCCTTGCTGCGCACCGACTCGGTACGTCCCGACGGTCTATGACATATTCCGTCAACCCAAATACATATCAAGTTGATAGACCGCTTCTCGGCTTGGTGGTAGTAGCCGCCGTTGGCTTCGCGCTTCTCGGCTTCGTACTCGCCGAGCTTCGAGTAGTCGAGCGTCTTGGAGAAGACGGAGCGGCTCCAGCGGTCGATCATGAGGCGGCAGAGCTCCTTGTTTTCGGGCGTCTAACGCACCGTCCGAGTCCGATTCGATGACGTGGCGGCGTACCTCGTCCGGGTGCTTCCACAGCGACATGACGACCTTCCCAAAGCCGCTGCGCTTCAAGTGTTCCTTGTAGACTAGGTAGACGGATAAGCATCAACCTTCTGTCGACAGGTAGATGTACTGGGCATGCGCTGGCACATGTCGAGCATCTTGGAGCGCAGACTCAGGCTCGGGAGCGCGCCGTTCTCGAGCGGCTGGATCCACTTTTTGATGATCTAAAGCCGGAATGAGATTGGGCGCAGACTTCAGATTGGCGTACGCCGAGCAGATCAAAGTCGAGGAGCATCGGTTGCAGCTGCACCTTGCGCATCATCGTGAGCGCGTTGTCGACAAACTTGAGCTACGCGATTCCAGTTATATAGCATACTTGACTAGAGCCAAGGTTTTAAATACCTTTTCGAGCGCCGGACGGTGCTCGTCCATCGCTTGCATGTCGTCCGAGCACGCCTTGTCCATGCGGTAGAGCAGTTCCTAATGCAGGTTGCCTCTTGAGCGGGCTAGAGACGGAAGATGAGGACGGTACTTGGGTGATGTTCTCCATATCTTGCTGCGACAGCGACATCTTGGACTTTGCGCGGCCCGACTTGAGCCCCTTCATGGTCTCGTCGAAGAAGTCGAGTTCGCGCTGCTGGCGCTCGGGCGCTTCGTCTTCGTCGTCGTCCATGTCCGGACGCTCGTCGTGGAACTCCTGTACATGCCATGGTTATCGAGGAGCGTTGGATCGACATGAGTGTACCTGCTTGTCGTTGCCGTACTCATCGAGCACGTCGTCGAGGTCGTCGTCGTTGTCGATGAAGGCGTCGTCGGCCTTGGAGCGCTTGACTTCATCACCCGAGTCGTACTCGTCGCCTACAGAGCCGTTGCAGAGAGGGCGCAAGGGATATGTCTACCTTCGGGCGCACGCGGCGCAGGCTCATCGTCACGCGACTTGCGCTTGACCGCCTTCTTGGGCTTTTCCGCCGCCTTGGGCTTGGGCGCGGCCTTCTTGAGCTTTTTGGGCTTCTCGTCTTCGGACTCCGAGTCCGAGCCAAAGAGGCCAGACGCGTCGGCGTTCACTGACTTGGCAGCCGCTAGCACATGGCCGGCGTGAGGCCCCATCAACGTTGCAGGCTACGTACGCTTGAAGCCACCATCGTCCGAGTCCGACTCGTCGCCGAACATGTCGGCGACGTTCTTCTTGCGAGTGTCTAGAGCCGCCCATGAGCCTGCGCCGTCAAGCGCCATGCCCGCCGTACCTTCGTCCGATGACATGCTTTACCTCCTCGAGCGTTGATGGTCGAAATGGAGGCTCTGAACTATCCGGATATGCATGCACGGTTTACCGGATACTATCTTGGGGCTTGCCGACGTTGGCGCCGCGAACGACGTCATATCTGGCACACGGTCAACGACGAAGTAGGTGTGTGGCAGTGGGGCAGTAGGTCCTCGCTCCTTCTACTGCTGTAGGGTACGAGAAGCTGGAAGTGCTAGCTGCCCGTACCAAGGGCGCTAGTGCAATCTGGGTGTTCGTCAAAATCGCCGTCCGCAGTGGCGTTGCCGGTACGGCCGTTTGCTTTGCAGCTATATTAGTAATAAGTACTAGATAACTACGGACGTTATTGTCTATTAGCAACTAGTTATCTACTAGCAGATCGCTCGCTCGACAACGTGCAAACAGCAGCGAGGCGCGGTGGTTGCTTCGACTTGGTCCAGGTTCAACCAATTTAGAAAGGCCGAATCCTGTGCTTCTTTTCTGATATTTTGCGTCTTGGTATACATTTACTAGGTACGAATTGAAGTTTGGAGTAAAAATAGAGCGCTCACTGCATTAAAATACGAACCGCAGAGTGTAGGTCGTCCGATTTGGTCGAAAAAGTTGGCTCGTGTATCTTGGCCCCAAGATCGATATTTTTTCTCGTTTCGACGGCTCATTTTTATAAAAGGTAGCGGAAACAACGCGTCTTTGTATACCACAATTGGATTTGGGTAATTAAAATGATTCGACAATAAAAATATGTCTTGGGACTTCGAGAAGAAGGCCAGTCGCTGATTTCCCCCAGACCGAAGCATGAAGCTCCTCCTTGCGGCGCTCGTGGCCTTGGCCGCTGCCGACGTCTCGGATGTCAATGAATGGCCGTCCATCGAGGTACATGGAGGTGCTGGCGTAGGCCATGGCTCATGGCCCTTCGGTAGAACGACCACACGAAGCTGCAGATCATCCTGCCCGAGTCGCTCCAGATCAAGGGCGGCTACGTCCACAAGGACGCGCTCTTTGGGTACCCGGGCTACTCGGTCGGGTCGCTCGAGACGCAGCTCATCTACCTCAACACGTCGGCGTGCGAAGACTTTCCCAAGGGCAACTGGGAGCCGCCGTTTGCGCTCATGATTGACCGCGGCGACTGCGTGTTTGTCGAGAAGGTGCGCCGCGCCCAGCACGCTGGCGCCCGCGCGGTCGTCGTCGCCGATAACAAGTGCCTCTGCTCGGACATTGCGTGCATGCGCGAGACGGGCGACAACTTTTGCGAGACGGTGCTGCCGTTCATGGTACTACCTCACTACGCCTGTTTAGTGCAATGCTCATGCGCCTACTGCTAGAACGACGACGAGTCGGGTGGCGACATTACGATTCCGTCGATGCTCATCCGCAAGAGCGACGCCGATGCGATCAAGAAGGTCATTTCGCACTCGAACGGCGTGAGCAACGTTATGGTCAAGTTTGACTGGGGCATTCCGTCGCCGGACGGGCGTGTCGAGTGGACCATGTGGCATAGCTCGTGGGACGAGCAGAGCGCGGTAGGCACCTCATCAACCTCCTCTTGGACATCGATGCTCATGTGGCGCTAGATTACGCTCAAGACGACGGAAGACATTGTCCTCGCGCTTGGCGATCGTGCGTTCTTTACGCCCCGCTTTGTCGCGTACAACGGCTCCCGCGTCGGCTGCAACGTGGTCGACGGCCTCGACCCGTGCGGCAACATGTGCATCAACAAGGGCCGCTACTGCCTCATGGACCCGTCGCCGTTCCACGACCGCATGTCGGGCGCGTCGGGCGCCGACGTGGTCATTGAGAACTTGCGGCGCAAGTGCATTTGGAAGCTCACGTCGAAAGAAGACGCGGGCGTCGGCAAGAAGTGGTGGCGCTACGTCAACGACTTTGGCGACGAGTGCAACCAGAAGGAAGAGACGTTTATGAACAAGCAGTGCGCGCTCGGCATCATGAAGAAGCACGGGATTGACGCCCACGCTGTCGAGCAGTGCATGCAGCCCTACGGCCGCGACCTCGACGTGGTCAACAACATGCTCGAGGCCGACCTCAAGGAGCAGACGGCGCTCCAGCTGCTCCGGCTGCCGGCGCTCTTTGTCGACGGCGTGCACGCGCGTGGCCGCATCGACACGAGCGGGATCCTCAACATGATTTGCGCCGGCTACGGCACGCACGACCCGCCGGCCATTTGCAGCTGCTCGGATCAGAACCCGCTCGCGCTCCTCGGCTGCGTCAAGCAAGGCGGTGCGCTCGACGCGAGCAGCATCATCCAAAACGGCGTGAGCTTTACGACGCTGATTGTCATTTTGACGTTTGCAGGTATCGGCGTTGCGAGCGCCGGCTACGTGTACTGGAAGCGCAGCCAGCGCCAGATGCGCGAGCAGGTGCGCAGCATTTTGGCCGAGTACATGCCGCTCGACGACCAGTCGGACGAACTGGACGGGCACATGCACCCGGCCGCGGTCGCAGCCGCCAAGAGCCCGCGCGGCTACATGCCCACGAACGGCTTCCTCATGGACGACGACCAGCTGTAAGGCGATATATGATTGTCGTTAACTAGTACTCCTACTTGTACGCGCGGTCTTTTTTCCGGTCGAAGGTTAAACGCTGGGTTTGGTCGAGCGCCACCACCGGAGGCGCACGCAGCACGCTGTGGCTGCGCTCGGGCGCGCGTTGTCGACGCAGCTTTGTCACGACAAGCTCGTTGGTGTGCGGTCGCTTGCGGTCTAGACACAAATATCAATGTATCGGGACACGCCGCGCCTGCCAATGTACGTTTTGGGGTTGTTGACGGGGTCGCGATCGGTGTTTCCGCCGGTAGCGGGCCGCCCTTGAGCACCTCCCAGATCTGAGTCGTGTGACCATGGGCGTCGCTCATGGGGCTCAAATGGAGCTTCTCGAGGAGGTTCTGGAACGGGCCGGGGACCGCGACCGGGGCGCAGCGCATGGCATCGCGGAAGGGACGCGAGAAGTTTTGCCGCAGCGCGCGCCGCAGCGACTGTTTGCGCTGGAGCACGAGCTCGAAGTTGGCGTCAAACTCTTTGGAGCGCGTGTGCTGGGCGTACGCCGCTTCGTAGCGCGCAACGTAGTCTTGGAGCTGCCCGAGGCGGTGCGACCAGACGAGAAAGACGAACCGGAGAAACTCGGGCTGCTGGATGTGGCGGTCGCACGTCGTATCGAGCGCCCCCATCATGAGAAACACCTGTCCTTTAGTGTGAGTCTCCACGGTCGACAACGTCGCAGAGTACTTGGTGCTTGGTGAGGTCGTCCCGGCCCTCGACGTGCGTGAGAAACTTGACGAGCGTCCCAAACTCGGCAGGTGAGACCGCCCCCGAGTTGTCTCGATCGAATGCCTGCACAGGGTTAGGGTCGTTGGATGCGACTATCGCAAACGTACCTGCCACGCCTGCAACAAGGTCAGTCCGAGGTCGTCCAGCCGCTCGACCATGCGTGTGAGCGCTTCGTTGACGACGCGCATGTCGTTCGAGAGACCGCTGCCCGGCGTCGGGTCGCCAAATGCAGCGACAAAGTCGGAGAGCGTGAGCTCGCCGAGCTTGCGCCGGTCGAGACGTCGAAACAGCTCGTCTAATGCATGCGCACATATAAGGTACGCTAGGAGAGAAGGGCTGTACCAAATTGATGCCACGAGAGATCAATGTTGAGGAGCGAGCGAAGGCCGCCTTGGAACTTGAGGCGCGAGAGCTTGGCGTCGGTTGGTGCGCTGTCGTTGAGCCAGCGAGCGCCGTTGTTTTGGAGCCGCGTAAACTCGCGAAACGTGACACTCATGACGTCGGCCGCGTCACTCGGTGCGTCCCCCAATCGCGCGTCGGGTGCGTCTCCAAAGTCACTCGCAGCGTCGTCATCGCGCTGCCGCTGGTCGTTCTCGGCGCGCACACAGTCGTGGCCAAGTCGCCACATCGACTAGGCACGGTTCAATCTATCAATGTATCAAGGCAAGGAAATGACGCACCTGCTTGAGAATCTCGACGGCTTCGTCCGTGGTTGTGATCAGAGGCACCCGTAAGAGCGGTGGTGTCGGGCGAAGCACGCCGACCTGCGCCAGCACATCGTCCATCGCGCCGTCGAACGCCGATTTGTCTTCCGCCAAGACCTTGCTGAGACGCTCAACGACCGAGACGGGCGCTTCGGGTGCAGGGGCACCCGTGTACTCAAAGTTCCACTGTCGGCGGTCGGCCGCAGCGATCGCAGTTGCAGCCTTGCTCTTGCGGTTGGCATCCTTAACCTTGACGTCAAGCTTGGAGCGCTGGATGCTGTGGACACCGAGCTCGTGGAGCTTGGCATCGTCGAGACGTGCGGCAAACATTGCTTCCTTCTTGGACGACACTGGCGGCGCGCGTCGGTGCTTGGACGACGTCCGCGGCAGCGGTGATTCCAAGCCATACTTGTCTTGGAGGTCGGCAATCTAGTCGGTCCCATCGATCTGTCATTCAAAACACCGCCACAACGTACCTTGGCCACCAATTTGCGGAGGTGCAACGGCTGCTGCACGTTCAGCTGGTGCTCCAAATCGTCTGCCGTCAGAGTCAAGAGCAGCGGACCATCCACCGACGCGTCGCGAAAGCTCCCAATGTACTGGGGCAGCTCGATCGTATGCTCGAGCCATTGCGCAACGTCGCCCACCTTCCATGTCGCAATCTCGCGTTCGTTGACGCGGACGACGGACGCTACGTTGGCGACATTGGCTTTGGCGACCATCGCCTTGGCCGCAGGTGCGCTCGGGAACGGCGACGCTTTCGGCACTGGAATCATGGGCGGCGGTCCATTTCGCTTGGTCACTTGACTTGTCGGCGCGTCGTCGTCACTGTCGGCGTCAGGAATGCCCTTGGCGAGGGCTGGAAGCGGCGCAATGGGCTCGAAGGTCGCCCACGGCGTCGGTACGACAGACACTGGAGCCGTCGGGCGATTCTCGACAGCTTGTGGATCGTCTTGAGGCACCACCTCGACGTCATCGTCGCTCTCGTCATCTTCGTCGTCTTCATCTTCGAGTGTCGAGGCCACCACGTCGGGTTTGGCGAGCACTGCATCGGCGAGGCAGTGGACGGTCTGCATGCAGTCGAGGTACTCTTCCCACGAGATCTCGCCATCGTTGTTGGCGTCCATCGCAGCGAAGAGCTTGTCGAGACCGCCAATCGCTTCGGCCGCGGGCGCCAGCACGTGCATGCACTGGTCGTTCCCCAAGGCGTGTGCGCGGAACACATCGATCGATATGGGTTTGCTGGCGTCGCCGCCAAGCAGAAGAAAGGCCTTCTTGAGCGCCGCCGTTCCTTCGGCGAGCTC
This sequence comes from Saprolegnia diclina VS20, assembly GCF_000281045.1. Taxonomy (NCBI): domain Eukaryota; phylum Oomycota; class Saprolegniomycetes; order Saprolegniales; family Saprolegniaceae; genus Saprolegnia; species Saprolegnia diclina. The sequence continues at coordinate 137,949 of NW_008246085.1, read as the reverse complement.
GACGGCCTGGACCATAGCGTTGTCGTTTGTCGGCGATATCTCTGCGGCACTCGGGTAAAAGCCGATCGCAAGGCGTAGCCTCGGCGCGCCTGTCGACTCCAGTCAGAGACAAGACGTCCAACATCCGTACCGGGGGGGCGGCCGCTCACGCAGCTGAGAGGCACGACGTCCTCTGGAAACAACGTGCCGGGCGCAAAGACGTACTTGAGCAGCGAAACTTGGGCGTACGCGACTTTGACTGCGCTCTCGTCGCCACTCGCAGCGTACAGCACGCACTGCGTCTGCGGCGGCAGCGTCTCCGTCAGGTTGCTGTACGTAAGCTCCCGCAGCGCGAGGTTCGTCTTCCACGTCAAGTTACCCGACGTCGTTGCCTTGACAAGCGGACTCTTGGTCCACGGACTATTGCGCAGAATGCGGTGCTCGACGTAGTACGAGGTGCCCGGCACCACCGGCACGTCGTCGACTGCGACGCAGCTAACGCGCAGCAGCCCTTGCACGGGCATGGCGTAGACGAGGCTGAGGTCGATCGCTTCAGTTGGCTTGGCGCCCAGCGTATATGTATCGCGAAATTCGCGCAGTGGCGTCGCCAGGACAGTGCGGACGTAGTCGGCGCTCAGGGACATGGCGCCTGTGTTCAAGCGCAGTCGCAGCGACGTTGCGGGGTGCGGGAGACTTCGCTTGAGCGCCTCCGTATGACTCGGTACGCGCACGACACCCACGTCCGCCAAGGACACCTTAGTCTCTGTGCTGGCGTCGGTCACATCGGTGGCGACAGTCACGGTCACCAACTCGGTGGGTGGGGCCCGCGAGAAGAGGTAGAGGACACCAGCCGTGTTGGTCGCCCGACCCGCTTCGCCCGACGTCTCGCCGGCCGACATAAGGGACACCTGCGGCGCGTCACCATAGACCACTGACGGCAGCTTGCCCCGCTTGAGACGCAGCTGTATATCGCCGTTGCCGTCATTAACGTCGTCACGGACGTCGACACCGTCCGTGGCGCCGGTGAGCTTGAGAATCACATCCCGGAGCTTGCCGTCGAGAAGCACATCTTTCGGGATGACCCAATGGCACTCGCCAATGACGCCGGCGCCGTGCTTTTTCGCATCGGCGTTGCGCACCGAAATGGTCAGCGTTGGGAGGTTGCTCGATGACGACCACGCCGTCAGCGGCACCTCGAACGTCTCATTCCAGCTCGGATCCCGTCCGCCGTCAACGTGGGGCTTGGTCTAGACCATCGTGTCAAGTCTGAGTCTCTGGCTCGTGGTGATCGTACCGTCAATGTCTGACCGAGGAGCGTCAGCTCTACAAATGGGTCTTGGGCGTCGGCGCCGTCTTGCGCCAGCCGTAAATGCCGGCCTTCGACGACTTCGATCGAGAGAAAACTCGTGTCGGGCGGCGGCGGCTTGGTGCTCTGCGTGCGAAGAAACTGCACCTCGACCTTGAGCTACGACCAACGGTTTGTTGTCGGCGCATATGCACGTCGAATAAAGCGTACCTGCGCCGTGAGCTGGTGCTGGAGGTACAACGGGTACCATGCGCTGCAGAGGTGGCCTTTGGCCAACACAAACGGGAAGAGCGGCAGCTCGAGTTCGCCAAATGACGTGGCAGCGTTAGCGACGCGAAAGCGCAGCGTCGGCAAGCCCGATTCGGCGACTGTTTCGCAGTCGAAGAGCACCGACTCGTTCCAGACACTGCGCGCATACTCGTCGGCCGGCGATATATACGGCGCCGTGCTCTTTGCTTGTACTTTGCTGCCCGTGCGCAGCTCGACGCGCACGCTCGGCGTGTCGACCGCGGCCGACCGGAACGCTGCTTCGAGGATCTTGACGTGCACTTGTCCTACGCATGCAAGCCATCACTTGACTGGCGCGAGAGGTCGATCACAAACCCGACACCGCCTCGGGCACGGGCTCGGCGAACGGCGTGGACGTCGTGTCGGACAAGGGTATAAACTGCAAGGCGACTTCGACTGACGGACCCTCGCTCGCGTCATTGGACAAGGCAAACGACCGAAGTTGATGCCACGCCTGGTGCACCTCGCCCGGATGAATCACAAACGGGGCGAGATGGAGCGTCGTTTGCGCCAGAATCGGCAAGCTCGCACTGGCCACGTGCGCACTCTACCGACAACCCTAACCCTCTGAACGCCAAGCGACCAAAGGACGTACAACGTCGACAATGTGCAGCTGCAAGAGAACGCTCTCGCTGCGGTCGGCGGTCCAGCGCAGCGCACACGACGTCGCTTCGTCAAAGACGGGGTGTCGAATATGTTTCGATTCAGCGCGCGTGACGTGGCAAAACCCTGGCGACGCATCCACGACCGCGCGCAGGGCAGGTGTCTACAGCGATGTTAGACGAAGTACAAGAGAAGATGCGCACCATGCCAGACGTGCACGGAAGATGGCGTGCGCGGAGGAGGCGCACGTGGAGTGTGCCACCTCCCCCGACGCAGTTGGTGTACGGCGTCGGCGGCTCGCTTTGCAGCCGCGCGTCGTCGTCCGGTATGAATCGGTACTCGAGGCGCACGGTGCCAGCGTCGGTGCCACGACCCACGATCGGGAACCAGCGTTCGCTCCAGCGTGACGCGTCGGCGTCGGCGTCGCGAACCGCCAAGAGCGCGGCGAGACTGACGCTCGAACTGCCAATTAGCGCGTCCGGGACGTGGTCTTCTTCGCCCGAGTCGAGCACGTCGATCGAGAGAAGTGTCGTCTGTACGTCGTCGACCAGCAGCGGAAACACGGGCGAGTTCCACACGGGGTGGCGGCCGCTGTTCAAGCACACGGCGCTCTGGGCAAACGCCGGCGTTGTCGACGCATACGTCCGCGGTAGCGTGCGCAGTTGGATGTACGGGTCCTGCTCTCCAAGGACATCGACTTCTTCCTACGCCAAACGTTAGTTGGCTGTGTGGTGAGGTTAGGGTACGAGGTTGCGGCCGGCGATCGCGCGCACCGAGAGCACACCGCGCTGCGGCAGAAGCACGCGGCTCGCGCTCTCATCGTCGTCGGGAACGGCAAAGTACTCGATGGCTTTGGCTTTTGGCGGTGCATCCGCTACAAAGCCGCACGATGTAAGGCGAGTGGACCGGACGGCAGTACAGACATGGTATGTAGACCAACTGGACGCGTGCGTAGCCAACACAAGAGGGTGTTGCGCCGAGCGTGGACAGCGGCAGTCGCTTCGTGAGCACCATGTGCGGGTGGAAGAGAAGGCTTTGAATCGCAACGTCGTCGCTCGACACGGCCTCCTTCCCGAACGCTACGCAAGATGCGCGTGAAGGACGTTGTCCAGGCGATAGGGCGAGATACCCGAACTGCCGTTGACGAGCTCGAGGCGCAGCTGCGGACAAGTGCCGAGCGACGACGTGTGCTGCGTATACTTGTTGGGTACAGCCAGCTCCAGAACGTCGCCGTACGCTACTTTGGTCTTGGACCCGACGCGAAACGCACTCATGACACTGGCGTCCGTGGCGTACAACAGCGTGCAGCGCAAAGCGAGCTTCTTCTCCAAGACGTCCACGGCGACGGGCTCGAGCGCGTCCAGCTTGAGGAGGAGGCGACCGGTTTCGCTACTGCGGGTCGCCGTCGGCGCAAACATCGGAAGCGCTTCGTCGGGAAAAAAGGCGAGCTCCAATAGCGCCTAAGGCGTCCGAATGGGCTCAAGGTGCGCTTGGTGAACGGTACCTGGGGCTTGGTACGCGCGTCCTTGTCCTTGGTCTTGAGCACGATATCGTGGAGCTCGCGATGCGCTTTGCGGGGCACCTGACTGTACGTAGCGATCGGGATCTTGAGATAGCCCACCATAATGGACCTAGCTCGTCCATTACGCCAGAGGGTCTATCTGACTGCAAATACCGAACGAAAAAGTCGAGACGGAGGTAGTCGGACGTTGCTGATCGCGTAAAGAGCGTCAGTTGACGGTCCCAAGTGAGCTCGCCGGCGCTGCTCTCGTCAGGCTGCGACTCGACGCGCACGCTCTCATCGGACGCCGACGCGACGCAGACGTCGCATGCAATTGGCTCGTGGGGCGGGTGACAGAGGCCCGTGGCGTGCAGCAAATGGACTTCGAAGCGCCCAGGTCGCCCGTCGCTCGACGAGACACCTTCGATCGAGAGGGTGGTTGTCCGAAGCCGGCGGGCGTGCGCGTGCACTGCCTTGCGTGTCTCCTCGGGCGCGGTAAGCGACTCGAAGATACCCACAATGTAGAGGCTGCCGACCGACTTGTTGCCTCGTAGCAAGTCGACTTTGGTCGCAAACGGCTCGGCGTTGGCCGTCGCCGGCAAGAACGCTGCGAGCGGGAGGTCGGCGGCCCCCAGTACATGCATAACGCTGTCTTCGCCCGGCTACAAGGACGTCAGAAGATAGCGCACAGAGGCATCGTTCCCACCGGCTTGATTTCGTTGAGAGACAGCGTCACGGTGGGCGGGACGTGCAGCGTCGCGATGTCGTCGGACGGAATGAACTCGAGTTTGAGGTACTCGTGCCATGAAGGGTTGGGTGCGACGACTTCAAGCGGCCGCGTCTTGGCACTTGACGTCACCCGCTTGTCTTTGGTGTACCGCGGCTTGATGCTCACGCGGACCTAATGGTTGTAGGTGGTGGAGGCGCTCAAGTATCGCAGCCGCTCGCACAACGTACTTCAGGCTCAAGGTCGGTGATCGAGGTGCCGCCTTCCAGAACGACCGCTTCGGCCTGAAGCACCACAATATGGAGATAGCCCGGGCCAAAGTCGACGGCCGATGCGACGGCAGCGATCGTCTCTGGTGGCAACGTGCTCGGCTCGACCGTCAGCGCCATCGATAGGACGCACACGGTCGACGCCTCTACGCTTGCTCAAGCAACAAGTCGCTTCGTGTCGTCCTACCGTGTTGGAGCTCGAGCGTAAATTCTCCATGTTCGTGTTGCTGGAGCAGTGAGAGCACCGGAAGCGGCAGGGAGCACAGCAGCTTGCTGCTGTGCGTGAAGAGCGATAACGTCGGCGCAAACTCGGCCGCGTTGGCAACGTGCGACGCGAGGTACTGCAGCTCGAGCACGCTGTTGAGCACGACCAGCGCACCGTGGGCCGTCGGATCCACCGTGTCGGTTTGCACCGAGCTGACGGCGCCGGTCGTTGCCGGGGCTGTTAGCGTGAGGCGTACTTTCTATCCAACAGCTTCAGACGACAACTCTGCGTATAGCAGCTCGGACCTCGTATGGTCCCTGCCGTTTGCTCGGCGTTAGCGTCGCACCGAGCAAGATGACGCGCAGCCGCCCGGGCGTCGCCGCAAAATCGGCACCTACACCATGTATGAGGTCGCCAGAACGATCAATTGATGAGCGCACTGGTGCCACGTGGGGACTTGGCGGGGGCGACCGCGACACTGAGCGTCGCGCGGCCGGACCGCATGCTATTTTGGCTCAGGAGCACGACGTGCTTGGTCGTGTGAAGCCCCAGCACATCGAGCAACGGGACGTGCCCGAGCGCGATCGGCTTGTCGTGAAGGATCGCCGACCGGTCGCGCACCGCGAAGAGCACCACGGGACACTTGTCTTTGGTAATACCGTCGTGGAGGTAGAGGCCGTACGGTACAACTAGCGCGGTCGTCGGCCATGCGACGGCGTCGGCGCCGGCGACTGGGTCCGTCGACTGCGTCACAAACCCTTCCGTCGCCAGCACGTGTCGGCGAATGCTAATGTCGAGCACGAGCTCCATAGTTGATGACACGAGGTCGCCGGTCACGCTGAGCGCAAAGTTGGAAAAGCCAATGCACCCGACCGACGGACCCGTCCCTACGCAGCCTTATGACGCGCCGATACTACAAGACGGGAGTACAGTTGATGTGGTTGGCGTCGTCGGGCGTGAAGAGCAGCGAAAGCGTGATTGTGCCGAGCGCCTTCTCGGTCGGCTGCAGCAATTTGTCGAGGTTTAGCGGCAGCGTCAGTACACACGGCAGCTCGGGCGTCACGTTGGCGAGGACATCGGCGAGCAACAAGCGCGCGCCCGCGAGGTAGCTGTCCTGAAACACCAAGTTCTTGTCGTAGATAAGCACGTCCATCCACGGCACAAGACTCGAGTCAAAGTGCTCGAAGAGGTGCAGCGCGTTGTGCCACTTGGGCTTGTCGTGTCCGTCCTTGGCCTGCGGCAGCTCGGCCGACGCCGCCCCAAGCTTCAAGAGCACGTACGGGTCGGCGAGGCGGTCGAGACTCAGCATCTTGCGCGGCGGGATCGGAATGCCGTCTGCGCTATGAGCGATCACTTGCAGCGACCCTTTGTAGAGGCGGCTCTCGACGCTTGCGCGGCGATGCACCACCGTCTCGGAAGGCGTCTCGATAAGTGTCTTGGCGGATGTCTCTGCCGGCGCATCCGCCGGTGCGGGCGTCTGCGGCGAGCCCACGGCGGGCGTCTGCGGCGAGCCCACGGCGGGCAGTGGCGCCGGAGTGGCAGTAGCCTGGACGGCCGTGACGAGGAAGAAGGAGAGGAGAATCTCGCCACGGGTGGTTTTCGATTTGGTTTTGAACGCGGGGTTGTCGTACTCGAGGGTGTAGACGAGGTCCGGGAGCGCTTTCGCAGCGAGTAGCGTGTCCATGTCAAGCGTGAAGGTCGTGCCGCCAATGTAATGGTCGAGCACGAGGTCCTTGTCCTTGACGTGCAGCGCGACGGAGAGGCTCTTCGTACCAAGTGGGATCTCAAACTCGTGCACTGCGTCCGCGCCCCACGTAAACTCGGTCGTTTTGACGTCGTCGACGACGGGGTATACGCGCGTGTCGCTGCCCACGACCAGTGTGATGTACGGGTCCGGGTACTGGTCCACCAAACGCTCGAGACGCGACTTGGGCGCGAGGTTGCGACCGCCGACAGCCTGGACGCGCACGAGGTGGTGACCGGACGCTATGGTTTCTGCCGCAAGCGACACCTTCTCGGAAGGCAATGACGGTGGTGCGTCGACGGGAGCAGCTGTCGCGGGTGCCATGGTCTTGGCGCTTGGCTGTGTTGAGAGAGGCGCTAGCGCGTTGATCTTGGACGCCGCCTTTTTCAAACTTCCTTTCTGGCTCAATGCTTTGGACGGCTGAAGAGGCGCCAAGCCCTCTGCTGCCACTGTCGTTTTGGCCTCTGTCAACGGAGCGACAGTCGCTATGGGGGTCTCGGAGGCAGCAGCGCCAGAGGCAGCTGAGATCGCCGCTGTGGATGCCACCGAGGTAGCAGCGTTCGGCGCTGTGGGTTGGACGTCGGCCGCGACAGGCTTTGCCTCGGGAGGTGTCGGTGTTGTGTTGGCTACCGCGGGCGTCGCCTCGGGTGGTGCTGGCTTCGCCTCTGGCGCCGATTCCTTTGTGTCGCGTTTGGCGTCGGGAACGGTAGCGGCAGCTGCGGCTGTGGTCAGTGCTGGCGTCGGTTCAATGCGTTCGAACGTCAGTGTGATTTGCCCCGAGAACTTTTTGGTCTTGAGCTTCTCGTCGGCAAAGTCGAGGTCGATGTTGCGCGAGATCTTGGCGCTTGGAGCTGAGAGCGCGTCGCGGATCGGCCCCAAGGGAACCTTGGCGGCGCCAATATGGTGGTCCGAGATGAGATCCTTGTCTTTGACGTGGATCTCCATCTCGGTGGCCGTCGCTGGCCACGGAAGATCGCGGACGGCGTCGGCGCCCCATGTAAACTCGGCCGCGTCCACATCGTCGACGACCGGGAATACCGTGCTCTTGCCGTCGATGCGCACGATCAGGTAGGGGTCGGGCTTTGCGTCGACCATCGCGGCCATGCCCGTCTTCTTGGCAAGCTTGCGCCCACCGTCGGCGCGGATGCGCAGCAGCATATTGAATCGGCGGAAGACCAAGATTTGATGCACGTTACGTTGGCCAGTTACATGGACGACGGTAGCAGGACCACGGACGAGACGCGCGCATGGCGGCGACGGCCCCGCCCTGCCACGGCGAGCGCGATTCATGCCCAGTACAGTGCATACCGCATTGGCGTGCGCGAAACGCGAGGAAGCGTGTTGCGCTACCTCCACGAGACCGCGCCCGACGGACGCACGTTTCAAGGCGCGCTGTCGCCCGCCGGTCGCTGCGGCGTCGTCGCGTCCTCGGACGGACGGTCCATGATCGCGCTCGACTGCGATGGCAGCCACAGTTTTGGCGTGGTGACGTGCCCGGAAGTCGTGTACGAAGGCCAAGTCGACGGCGACGGCACGCCGATGGGCTACGGCATCGGGTCGTTTGCGAATGGCAACCTGTTTGCGGGGCACTGGGTCGAGGGGCGCCCAGAGGGCCTCGGTCAACTCACGACGGCGCTCGACCCAGACGTGAACGCGACGGGCTACGGCTGGTACGTCGAGCAGCGCGCGATGCAGCTATTGCGGGCGCCCGACGCGCCGACGCCGCCACCCGACCTCGGCGTGCGCCGCCCTCTCGAGCAGCCACTGCTAGGGCTCTACATTGTCGGGCGCGTCCTCGAGACGAACCGGTTGCGCCGATGCCAGCAGGCGCTCGGCCTCTGGGCGCAGCGCGTGTGTCACGACAGCGTGCTGACGGCGATCGCTGCACGCGGCTTGGCGTACGAGAGCTGGCGTCAAGCGTACGCCGCCTTAGAGGCAAGTGCAAGGACCGTGTGCACAGGTCTCCGCGCCAAAGGCCCCGCCGACCCGGCGCTTCATGCGCGGCTGGACGCCGTCCTCGACCGCCAGCGCCTCGTGCGCGACCGCGACGCGATCCGGTACAAACGAACGGCCAAGGCGCGCCAAGTGCAGACGACGACAACAACGTGCCTCGGCATTGAGCGGAATGCAACCGCGCTCCTGCAAGCCGAGCTCGACGACCTCGAAGCCGAGCTCCGCGACGCGCGCGCCGCACAAGCTCGCTGCACCGTCGTCCAGAGCGAGATAGCGACGCTGCGCCAGACCATCGAAGACCGCAAGGTGACGCTGCACGCGCTGCGTCGCCGCCACCACCATCATATCCAGGTACGACGACTTTGATGCGCCACCTCGTCGCGTATGGTGCTAGCCGCCCCCACCCCGACGCCAATCTAGCCAGACAACGCTGCCCGACCTGCCGGCACCCACGTGCGAGGAGATCGCGTTCGTATGCGGTGTGCCCGGCTGCGCCTGTGGCGTGCCCAAAGACGTATTCCGGCGCGTCGGTGCTGCGCTCTCGGGGTGCGACTAACTAACTAACTGCAGAAAACTAAAGCACTTGGATCGAGATTACGTGCCCGCAAGTGGCGTCGTCTTACGCTTCGTCCTCCGTCGGCTCGTCGACGCGGAAGAGCTTGGCGGACCGCGTCTGCTCGAGGTCGACCTTGTGGCCAAAGAGGTCGCGGATGTTGTTGAGGCGGTACTTGATCATCGTCGGGCGCTCGAGCGAGAGACCCCATGCGATGACGCGGACGTTCTCGGGGAGGCCCATCGGCCGCAGCATCTCGGGGCGGAAGACGCCCGAGTTGCCGATTTCGGTCCAGCGCTTCAGGTCCGGGTGGTACGCAAAGATCTCCATGCTCGGCTCCGTGTACGGGTTGTACGCGGGCTTGAAGCGCATCTGCGTGATGCCAATCTTCTTGAAGAAGCTGCTGATGACGCCAATGAGGTCGCCGAGCGAGAGGTCGTAGTCGGCGACCACACCCTCGACCTGGTGGAACTCGGCCAAGTGCGTCGCGTCCATGCTTTCGTTGCGGAAGACGCGGTCGATCGAAAAGTACTTTTGCGGCTTGAAGCCACCCGGTTGCTACAGCCAAAAATATCAAGAATGTTTCAAGTCAAACGAGGAGCGTACGTTGGCGAGCTTGTAGAGCATCTGCGCCGAAATGGCCGTCGTGTGCGTGCGCAGGATGTTCTTGAAGGACTCTTCGCGGGTGAACGCACCGCGGCCATGACTAGCACTCGGTGAGATACACCAAGGCGGGATAGTGAGGCAAACCCGATCGAGCCGTGCCCGCCGTTCTCGTGCATGTCGCGGACGCGCTCGTAGTAGTCTTCGGGCACCGAGTTGGCGCTCGCGGGCGTCGTGAGGAAGAACGTGTCGTGGGCGTCGCGCGCAGGGTGCGACTGCGGCTGGAAGAGCGAGTCAAAGTTCCAAAAGCTGCTTTCGACAAAGCGGCTCGTCGGCATCTCCTGGAAGCTACCGAGGTCATGAGTACGGAGGCGCATGGAGTTAGAAGCGTACCCCATGTCCATGAGGACGCGGCGGAACTCGGCGCGGACCTTCATGAGCGGGTGCAGGTGGCCACCGCCGACGGACATGCCCATCGTGTTGAAGTTGTACGGCTTGAACGTCTCCGTCTTCCACGCCTCGCTACGCGTGTTGCATGAGACGATGTACAAGCTATCGGCATTGTCTGTACCTGTCGAGCATGTCCTTGTTGAGGCCGGCCGCCTGGCGCTTGCGCTCGAGAGCAAAGTTGGGGCCCTTGCCGACGGTCCACGACTTGCGAACCCTATGACGCGTGCGTGAGCCTATGATCTAGAGAGCGCAAGCGTCGTACTGGAGGGTGAGGAGCTTGCGGCGCTTGAGGTTGTCGGCGTCCGCCTTGGCGACGCGCGCGACGTCGCCGCTGACGGCCTCGACGTTCTTCAAGAGCGTCACAACGTCGTCCGTGACGCTTTCCACCTACGCCGTGTGCATGAGCCAGATGCCTCACAGAATGCATTGACGTACGTTGCGGTAGATCATGCCCGTGGCCTTGTCCATGCGGATCCACTTGTTCTTCATGCAGGCACCTTGGCCAACCTTGAACGTGGCCGCGCCAACGATGGCCTCGAGGTCCGCCTTGCTGATGCCATCGGCATCAATGGCGCTGAAGACCTGGAATTCCGGCGACCCGTTCTGCATGATGGCAAGCGCCTCCTCGCTCAGGACGTAGAACGAGGTCGAGACTTCGGACGCCGTCACAAAGGCGTCGACGAGGAGACTCTTGACGACGCCGACGACAAGGGCGTGGTCGAGGCCGAGCGACAGCGCGTACGGGTAGGTATCCGCGACGGTCGTGTGCGCATGCAGGTACGCGAGCAGTTGCTTCTCCGCGGCGAGCTTCTCGTGGTCCATTGTTGCCGTAATTCGCCAATGGATTGACCAAACAAGTGGCTGCCACAATCTCGGGACGACTTGGATTTTGTATACCACGATGGAAATTTCTTGTGAAGAGCTGTATGGCGCACGATTGGTTAAAAAGAGCCACTGGCACCAATCAGCGAGCTCGAAATGCTGATAACAGCCAATCACCGTCAATGAAGCGGTGAGAGTCAAGATGCACAGCGCCCTCCAGCACTGGCACGACATCGTCGAACACGGTCCACGACAGGGACGAGGTGCGAATGCTCTCTCGGCCGTGAAGGTCCTTGCCAAGGCTAAACATGCTTGAACGGGGCCAAAGATTGCGAGCACGGGATTGGTTGAAATATACAATAATGACCAATCAAAGTGCAGATCGGGCAGTTTCATCAAAATCTTTGGCTGCCGCACGCGACCGACCAATGCTACCTTCCGACGACGATGACTTCCTCAAGGAGACCATCGACCCGAAGCTCGATATGAACTCGGTCGAATTCAATGCAACCGCCTACTTGGCTGCCAAGCACGCGGTACGCGCAGCGTCGTGACGCCTTCGCGACGCCTGTGCGTAGGATACCAAGTATGCGGGTCTCGTCGCCGAGCTCGAGACGCTCAAGCGGTCCACTTCTGACAAGACTGAGCAACTCAAAGCTCTCGTGGCTTCGCATTTCGACCAATACCTTTCCTGCCACGAAGCGATTCGCGAGGTAGAATGCGCATCGCCTGCTCCGGCTCGACCTTGCCTTGCAGGTCTCCGATGAGATTCGAGCCCACGAGTCCGACAGCGAGCGCCTCACGACTGCATTTCGAAGCCTCAAATCAACTGCCGACAAAACGCTCTCGTTGATGCTGCAACGCTGCGAAGAGCAGCGCAAGACGCGCCACGCGCTCGCCGTCCTCGCTCGGTATCGGTCGTTCTTTGAGATCCCTGCTCGCATGCGTGCGAGTTTGGCCAAGAAGGACTACGTCAAGGCACAACCTTCCTCTCTCTCTTATTCTCATGCGGGTCTCATAGCTTGTCGAAGATTACGTCCACTTGAAGGCGCATGCTGGAAAAGCCAACATGTCGCTTCTCAAGCCTGTCCTCGAATCTGCGACCAAGACGGCGACGACGGCCAACGACGAGCTTCTCCACGTCCTTCGCGACCCGGACGCTGTCTACGCCGACCAAGTACGTTGTGCACTTTCGTGCCCAAGCATACGACAACTTGCACTCTAGAAACAAGCGATTTACGTCGTCGACGCCTTCGGGATCACGCCCAAACCCAGTCTCTTATGCGTCAAGACGCAGCTTGCTGACATGGAGCGCATCCTCACCAGTCTCAGCGGCCCCGTGGTACCCATCGACTCGAAAACGCGCAGTATCAAGCCCAAGGACACGCGGTCGGCGCCCGCCGCCGTCGTCGCCCGCTCGAGCGCCGAGATCATCGCCGACTGCGGGCGCCTCTTGCGTCGCTTCGAGCGAGGTCTCTGGCCCATTCTCTGCGACACGATGGCCCTCTCGACCCTGTGCGCCACCGAGCAAGAAGCACTGCACACGTCGGCGGCCGACGTCCTCGCGACGTGTGTGCGGCACTTGCGCGAGCAAACGCTCTACACGACCAACGTCTCGGCCGAGATGGTGGCCTCCTTGCACACAATCTCTTTGGACCTCGACAGTCTTGGGCCGTGCCCCGACTCGGTCCTTACTGCCAAGCTCGACGCGCTCAAGGCTGCGTTCTGCGGCCAAGTCCGCTCGGACGTCCTTCTCGCCTTCTTTACCGCAGTGACGCACGCCGCCGAGTCGCGCTGGAGCACGTCTGTCGAGATGCATGGCGCGGCGTGGGCGGCCGCGGCAGCGGCATTGCACGACTCGATACAATATGCAGCGCAGAACGACCGCCCCGACGTACTGGAAGCCGCCGCCGGTGTGTTTGACAACACGGTAGAACGCGTCGATACGAAAGTCGGAGGTGCCATCTTGTGTGGTGTCGTAGCTCTTCGAGTGGTGGTGCACGCTGCAGCCCGTGCTGACGCAAGCGCTTGAAACCAACCTCGCGCTTGATGACGCGATGCACGCTGCGTTCTGTGCCACGCTGCTGCAAAGCGTCGTCGCCCACGGACAGACGCTGCTGTCGCTCTTTGGGACGCTTCTGAGCGCGGATGTCTTGGTCGATGACGCGCCAACGTCGCTCGCGAGCCTCGTGGTCGTCGCCAACTGCCTTGCGGTGCCGCGTCGCGCTGGGTTTCTTGCGTTTCTGAACGCACTGCAGGACACCAAGGTCGACGTCCGCAGCCTCTCGCTATCGAGTACGATCCTCGAGTGTGGCAAGCGCTTCCACGACAGCCGGGTCGCGCTACTGTGTGCGACCCTCGACGACGAAGAGAGCTTTTATGTACCCGGGAGTCGCACCGAAGTGCGCCCGTACGTCTTCTCAGTGCTCTATTACCTCGTGTCGTGGCGCAGTCACGTCGAATTCTGCATCCGCTCGGACACGGAGCGCCACGTGCACAGTCTCCTCTCCCAGTGCGCCGACACGCTCCAGCACTTTCTCGCGGGCCGCGCCGAGGACGCCACCCGTTGCGCATCCAGCGACGAGGCCCAGTGGCAGCGCACGCAGCTCCATGTCGAAGCCAGCTTTTTCAAGAAGACGCTCGCCGCGTTTGTCTCGACAAAGGCGACAGCGTGGGACTCGCTGATCAAGCGCCTCGCGTCGCACACGTCGAGCGGCGAGGTCGCGGACCTCTTGAGCCAAGTCGAGCTCCAGACGCAAATGTACCGGCTGAGCTTGATGCAGTAAACTATCAAGTTGATACAAATCGTGTTCGCTTAGATCCAGCCCCTAGTTCGCTTTGCATGAGAAAAGAAACGATGCTATGCGAACGGTACCACGAGGACTCGGGGCGTGACGCCGCATCGTCAGCCTCCTGCACAAAAATGGACTCGCTGAGGCACTGGAGCGTCTCGAGGCCCGAGAGCGTCTCCCAGTGCTGAAGCAGTGTCGATTGCTTGGCTGTCGCCACATAGAGGCGGCCGACTTCAACCTTGAGCTGCGGAATGACCTTGGCAAGCGGCGGCCGCTGGATCGCGCTCATCTCCGTGATAGGCCCCGCCTCGTGCGGGTAGAGCGCCGCGACGATGTCAGTGGCAAGGAGCTCGAAGAGACAGTCGATGGACGCCCGCAATGCATCCTTGAAGAAAGGAGTCTCCAGAATGTCCCATAGCTCGTTCAAGAGCGGGAGCACGCCTGCGGGGTGGGCCTCCGGCACATCGTCCGGGTCTACCATGCATACGTCACACGACGGCGATCGAATGCAGTGGACGCGTACAGATGAGGAACGAGTGCCAGAGCACGTGGTCGTTGGCCGAGCTCGGAAGGCACGTGGCATGCAGCTCCCGAAGCAAGTGGTCGAGGTCCGCCTTGTCGACTTGGGCCTTCTCCTTGACACGCCACCTGCGAGATAGAGTAGTGGTGAGGAGCGTCGAAGAGAGCGATTTTGCTGTACGTCTGTAGCGTCGGATGGTTGCCGAGACGCGACTCGATCTCGGCCGTGAGCTTGGGCAACCCCGTTTCGAAAAAGTACTCGAGGGTCGACGAGAGGAACTGCTGCTGCACATCAACGGACGCGCCGCTCGTGTCGTCCTACGTATTGTGAGAGGATGGAATCGCCATGGCCATCGTCACCTCGCCCTTGTGCTTGTGAAAGGTCTCGCGGCCGAGGATGAGCAGTTCGCAGTGCACAAGCAGGTGCAGCTGGCAAAAGGCGTGGAGGCCGGCAAAGAGACGGCCAAAACCTAGCGCAGTCGTGGGTCGAGAGTCTCGAAGCATGATGCTGTACCTAGGAGCTTGGCGTCTTCCCACATCGAGTCGCGCATCTCGCGCTCCGACTTGTCGAGCACCTTGAGGTTGGCGACGATACCTTCGAGGTCCAAGAGCTTGTAGAGACGCGTCTTTAGCGATGGCACGAAGCGCAGGAAGGCCGCCTTGATCTCTTCTTGGGACCGGCCAAGGTGCATCTGCAGGCGCTGGTGAGCCACGAGCTCGCGTTGCGAGTCGAGCATCATGGTCTCGGCCTCGCGGATCACGCGCTTGACGCCGTAGTAGGCCCCCGCGCCGCAGGCAACGACGACGCCCGTGCTGACGAGCAGCGTCTTGTGGTTGCCGGCCCAGCGACAGAGCGACTTCCTGGCGCAAGTGAGCTGGTCCAACATCTTCCAGAGTGTTGACGTGCACAAACGGATAGCAAATCTACCCACACTATTGGCCCATGAGCCGTATTTAGTGTCATCGAACTTTGGCGAAGACTTGCCAAGTCAAACACCATTTCCGGTCCGCGGATCCATTCTCGTCGGGAACTCATCATGGCCATGAGGGCCTGGCCATATCAACGCCCTTGCATTCACGTTTCAGCAAGCCAAGGGCGTACGACACGTATCCCTGTAGCGGCGACGGCCAGCGAGCAATGGAGCTCTGGTTCAAAGTTAGAAACGCTATTAGTACTTGTTGCCGTTGCCGTCAATGGCACCGTCCGCACCTGGACGATCGGCCAACTGCGCCACCAGCACCAATGCAATGCAATTTATGTGCCCCACATAGCAAAGCCCACGTGTCGGCTACTCTAGCTGCATGGGCAACGCGCTGGCATGTGGTCAACGCAAACACACTATTTAACACCTTTTACCGCAACATACTATTTGCAATGTATCGCACCTACCGAAGCATCATGCAATTTGTAGGTGGAATGTTAAGTGCGGTTTTCCAGTCACTTTGGGCGAGTGGTTGCGGAATACTCCAACAAGCGGTTCGCACTTGACGATGGTCTTAGCTCACCAAGACGCGTGGCGGAAGCACCCGTTCCTCTCCAACTGCACCAAGAAGCCGCTTCCGGGCTTTGTCATTGCCGTCGGTATCTTCAGCGCCTACCTCGCCATCGGCGCGGTCACGGGCAGCGGCAACAGCCACGCTGGCCACCACGCGTCGGTCACGTACGTCAAGGAAGAGATCGGCGAGCGCCCCAAGCTCGACGAGTAAGCCATTTGGTAGACGCCGCCTGCTCGCGTGATTCTTGTAAGATGTAACACGATGGCCTCTCGACTCGCCGGTGCGTACTCGAAAGGTAGCCATGTTAGTAGGTGGATGCAGTCGCTATAGATCAAAGTCGTCGTCGTTGGCCTGCTTGGCGCGTTGCAGCTCGAGCACAGACACGCGTGTCATGACCTGCGTAATGAGCAGCATCGTCTCGGCCTTGAGCTCTTCTTGCTCGAGCAACTGCTGCTGCAGCGCCATATTGGCAATATGGAGGTTGTCGACTTGCTTGGTGAGCTGCTGCACCGTCGCTTTTAGCGATACGATCTCGGCGTCGGTCGACTTTACAGCCACAACCGGCGACGTCACGGGGCTGGGCTTGGGCGACGCGAGCTCGGTCAGGACGCGCAGCAGCGTGCGCTTGGGCGTCACGGCGGGCGACTCGAGCATCGTGAACGAGTGCTTCCGGCTCGTCAGCGACCCGTAGCAAGCGATACAAACGCGCTGCGGCGACTGGAAGCCTTTGGTGGGGACCTTCTTGTCGGCGCTGTGGTTGCGGCAGATGGACTTGCCGCAATTGCGGCAGTGGTGGCGGTGCTTGAACATGCTAAAGGCGGCGTGGCACACGGAGCACGCCGTATGCAGATGCCACTCGGGCGGCTCCTCGTCCAGCATCGGGAGCACCGCGCAGTTGTTGCCTCGAAACGAATGGTCGTCATCGTCTTCGTCGCTCGAGACCGACGCGTCGTCGAGGATCTCGATGTTGTTGTCGTTTTTGCTGCCCATGATGGGCACGGACGTGACGCGGCGCACGGTGTGGGCTGTCGACGAGCGAAGGCTCGTGTTGTAGTCGAACGAGAGGTGACGCAAGAGGGTCTTGGCTTTGGGCGGCGTCCGTAATATGTTGGAGCCCCGGCTGCTCGAGACCGTCGACCGCGCGTCTTCTTGGTGCAAGCGAATCTGTGCGAGGCGTAGCACGTGGAGACATGCCTCGTCGGCGCCAACGTGTTCGGCGAGCGCCATGGGCGTCGCGCCCGTCGGCGTTTCGACCCAAATGCTCTCGGGGTGCGACGAGAGAAGGGCTTGGAGCCACGCCGGCGATGCGTGGGCGCGAATGGCAATGTGCAGCGGGAGCAGCCCGGCGCTGTTGACGGTCGAGGCGCCGTCCGGAAAGGCCGTCAAAAGGGTCTCGAGGAGCTCGAGCGGCACGCTCGCCTCGGTGGACGCCCAGTGGATGGGCAGCATGCCGTAGCCGTCGCAGGCGTGGGCAGACGCCGGTGCTTTCGCCACCAAGCGCCGGAGGCCGTCCCAGTCGGACGCCTCGGCGAGGCGGATCGCGTCGTGCATGGCAAGTCCAATTCTGTTGCCAAGATTGCCATCGCCAAATGCGCGCACCTGATTGGCCGCGGTCCCAATGTGGAGATCTTGGGAGCAACTTGAAGGCAGTTCGGAGGCCAAGATGGCGGGTCCCACCGAACCGACAGAGTCAACCGCCATCGACATACGACGAGGTTCGTTGCGTAGTAACGCGCGCGACCGTGCGGATCGTACGCGCACGACGCCTTGGTCGTCCACGTGATTCGCCAGCCGCGAGCATGTCCAAGGGTCACTGCAAGAGGAGATGTACCTACGTCCCTTGCGCTGTCGTCATCAGCATGCACCGAGGTGGCACTTGGTCGCAAATAAGAGTGGAAGGTGCTAGGTTGCACCAATATTTGTTTGCATTTAACATCGTCATCATCAGCTCGTCGAAGTCGTAGAAGAGAAGGATGGTTGATACAAATGCCATAGAACACATCAAGGTGAGGAATCGCTAGTCGGTCGATGGCTTGTGCAGTGGCGAGCGCTGGCCTTTTCGCAATACGTCCAACGCCATTGGGTCCAAGAGCACGCGGTCAGCCCACTCGAGTGGTGTATCGCCGTTGTACGTTTCTTCGTACAGACTGCCAGGGTACGCGTCAAGGAGCCGCTGAAGCCGGCGTGGCGACGCGTGCTGGCGCACCGCCATGTGCAGCGGCAACAAGCCCGACCGCGTCTTGGCCCGCACCGCCAATGGGTTGGCACGCAAAATTGCGTCAAAGATCTCGATGGGCGCGCGGCTCGCGCCGTGGAGCAGCAGTCGTCCGCGGTCGTCGCGCTCGCGGGCAACCTCGGGGCCGTGCAGCGTCAGACGTCTTTGGACGTCGAGCCAGTCCCACTCGCGGACAGGGTCGTCGGTCAGCGTAATCGGGAGTGCGCTGGCGCTCTCCGCGCGGCTCAAGAGGTCGCCGCGCCGCCGCCGCAGGGACGGACTCTGCGGCGTCACTTTGAGGAGGTCGCTGATCATGGCTTTGCCCCACACGAGCGCCGACTGCGCGCTGTGCAGGCCCTCGCCGCGCTTGAGCGTGCGTGTGTCGAGGCGAATCTTGGTCTCCCAGAGCTCAAAGGCCGAGTGCCCCGACGGCGCGACCGTCGTAATGCCCTGGGGGTACGCGGCGATGTAGCGCTGAACGCGCGCCATGGACGCGCCAGCCATAATGGCCAAGTGCAGCGGAAGGTACCCGGCCGTCGAGAGGACTTTGGCGCCGTCTGGGTACAGATCCAGGAGCACGTCGAGCATACCGACAGGGATATTCTTCTCGGTCGCGGCCCAGTGCAGCGCCAGCATGCCGTACTCGTCGCGGACCTCGAGGTGCTCGGGGAGCGCCTTCTCGAGCGCGCGGCGCAGCGCGGCCCAGTCGCAGAGCTTAGTGTACCGAATGAGGTGGAGGCTACTGGTCATCGTGGCAGCAGATTTTACACTACCGTCGCGTTACTGCTTCGTACCATGACGAAGAAAAAGCCATGCACTGCAGGAATATGGAAGCCGTCAAATCAGCTGAGGCGTGGCTGCGACGGCCATCTGTGGCACTGGACCGATCGCTCGTGAGCTGTCAGTGTCGTAACCTGATGGCAACGCTGTGATCCCCGTCATCATGGACACAGTCACCACGCACGAAGGGCCGTCGGGCTCCTGAGCCAAACGTCTGAGCCAACTTTGATCGACGTGCTGGGATGTGTCGCCGGAGAATTCGCTGGATTTGTGAGACTGTGCATGGTTCAGAAAATGTGGGTCGTCGTCCAGCTTGCACTCGTGCATGAGCATCTCGCCATCCTCCTAATCAGTACAGCGCAAGCTGGCCCCAACGGCAACGCTCGATTCGACTCGAATTCGACTTGTGCCATCTTGAGATTCTCACTTTTGTCCAACCTGCAAGTACTGACCCAAGGACTTGCGATTGGGCGGCGCGCCTGTCTTTGTTGCAGAGAACAACGGGCGCTGGGACGGCCACGCCGCGAGCGCCTCAAGGCTATGTGCAGGACCTTTGCCTATCTACTGCTATGTGGTTACGTGGTCAGCCAGCGCGGTCGGCGGCGGCGGCTAGCGCAACTTCAACTTGTCCTGCCGCTGGGGCGCTTGGAGTGGCACGTTGTGATTGGCGGACGAAAAACGGCTCAAATTATTTTACACAAATTTAATGTGGCAAGTTGTTGTGTATGGAGGACGCGATAATAAAATAGCGCCAATGTTGACGCCACGCGAGATTACGTCGAGTCCAAAGGGGGCTTCGTCATCACTTCGCGCGACGATGACCGAGGCCGTCGACGCGCCGGCGCTGCAGGACTTCCGCGCGCTCATGGAGGAGGTGGCCGCGAGCGCAGCCGCCGCCGTCGCCCACGCCAAGACCATCGCCGGCGAGGCCACGGAAAGCGGCCGCGTCCAGCTGCATCGCGACGCCGTCGCGAGCACCAAGGACGCGCTTGACGAGTGCAGCCTCGCCGTGCAGCACGCGCTGCAATGTCTCGTCGCGCGCCTGCAGAGCGACGGCGCGTGCTCGCCCAGCGACGATGAGCCGAGTGACGTGGCCTCGTCGCCAACAACCGGCATCTACCCAGCGGACGCTGTCGGCGAGTCGAGCCTCAGCAGCGAGTCGGACGAGGACGAGGTGACCGAAGAAGACGACGAAGGCGAAGAAGACGACGAAGGCGAAGAAGAAGAGGACGATGGCGACGACGAGACGGAGGAAGAGGACGCGGTCACGGACGTCGTGCCTGTCTACGGCGTCGAGGCCGCCAACTTGAACGAGCTTGTCGTGAGTCGCATGGAAGCTGCGCTGGCCGACGCCACCAAGTTTGCCGAGTTCAAGCAGCAAGCGATGGAGTTTGGCACAAACCGGCAGTCCGCGCTCGCCTTTTACGCGTACCTCGAGACGATCATGACGGACGACATGGTCGACGAGTTCATTTTGGACTTTGCGCGGCTCTTGGCCAACGACGAGCAGCGCCTCAGCCTCCTTCGCGCCCACAGTGCGTGCTTGCATCTGCGGCACCAGCAAAAGCGGCACGAAGCCAAGAAGCACAACAAGCCGCCGCGCAAGGCGTCCATGGCGTCGTCCTGCGGCACCGAAGCCGACGACTACTTCCCGCCCCAGGTCTGGCCTTTCTAGTCGCGACCCGTTTTCAACTAACTTTGATTGTGGTACGTAGGTGCACCTCAGCACGGTGAACCACCTCATGTTCATCATCCACGGCATTGGCCAGCACGGCGATTTCAAGGAGGGCGAGCGCAAAAACTGGGACGGGACTCCCGGCACGATGGGCGACAACTACATTTTTCGAGACCTCTTCCGCGCGCTTGAAGAGACCCACTTCAGGTACGAGGCCTCTCGTCGGACGCGCAACCGCTCAGGGCATGTACGTAGGGAGGTCCCGATTGCGCTCGAGATGCAGTCGATCGAGTGGCATGAAGAGCTGCACGAACCCACGGGCGTCGACGCGGTCTTTGACATTATTTGCCCCGAAGGCTCGTCCGGGTATGTTGCGACGTCGAATACACGATTTCAATGATACGATGTAGCATTCGCCAGTTCAACAAGGAGACGTTCATGGACCTGCTCTACTACCTCTCGCCGCAGTACGGCCAGATCATTGTCGACTCGGTCACGGAGCAGCTCAACTCCAAGTACAAAATCTTCAAGCAAGAACACCCGGGTACACCTATTTTCCGCGTGTCGTTTTTCATACCCGACTTTGTAGGCTGGAACGGCAAGGTGTCGATCTTTGGGCACTCGCTCGGGTCGGTCATCACGTACGACATTCTCACGCACAGCGCGGGCCAAGTCGCCAAGAACGGCGTCAAGTTCAAAGGCCTCGACTTCGACGTCGAGAATTTCTTTGGTGCCGGGTACGTCTTTTCCTACCCGACAACCGACCCCTAAGCCTCAACGCGCTAGGTCGCCGGTGCCCGTCATGATTCTCTCGCGCGGCGACTTGGATCTGACAGACGGCAAGTTTACGCCCGGCATCAAAATGCCCAACTGCAAGCACTACTTCAACATCTTCCACCCGATCGACCCGATCGCTTACCGCGTCGAGCCGCTCATCCATCCCGACATGCACGAAAAGCCGCCCGTCCAACTCATTGCCGTAGGGATCCGTAAACAACATTGTCTTAGCGATAAGAATCGTAGGCGCAATCGTGCAAGGGCCTCGGGTTTGCCAAGATGCAGGAAATGCTCGAGCGCATCACGCCGCCGGCCTGTGGGTTCCAGTCGCGCATCGACTATGTCATGCGCCGGCGCAAGCGCGAAGGTGTCATCGAGCTCGCGTACGCTGCCGGGTCGCACTCGTCGTACTGGGACAGCGAAGACGTTGTGCTCTTGTGTCTGCTTCAAATCTGTCGGCCCGTGCGTCGTTTTTTATATACATTGATGTCTCTAAATGGGCGTGGGTAGGTGGCCGAGAAGCTGCGCCGCTACATGAGTGCGCAGCAGCCGCTGCCGACGCTCCAGCCGCGCAATGTCGTGCCCATCACGCCGCACTCGCCCGTCCAACTTGTGACGACCGCCCACGTACGCGAGCGCTCGACGGGCTACTGGCACACGCGGACGCTCCTGCTCGACCACAAGCGCGTGTACGTCATGAAGACGGTCGAGCACGTTGTGTGTCGGAAGCGCTGGACGCTGCACCTGACGCCCAAGACACTGGTCGAGTACGGCGACGACATCTTCACGCTGCGCCTTGTCCCTGAAGACGCCAAAGTGTCGCACTCGTTCAAGGACGTCGCGACGTCCTTTCTGAGCTCGACGTCGTCGAAACTCAACTCGATCCAAGTGCTCAAAGCGCCGACGACCGACCTCCGCGACGAATGGCTCGATGCCCTCCAACATGCGATCGACCATTTGCACGCCACCTCGTCTCGGTATCAACTCGGCTGTCGATTCTACTGTCTTGTTGAGCATGAAGTGTCCTAGGCATGCAGTCGACACGGCTGGTATGGACCTTCCCACGGAGACGACGGTCGACTACTTTGGCGCGACCAAGACCAGTCTTCTCGGCGTGCGCACGCAAAAGGCCAAGACGTGGTACGAAGGCCAGGGCTTCGCAACCCGCTGGTTTGTGCTCCACGAAGCGACGCTCACGTGCTACGAAAACTGCCCGAATTTAGTGTCGTTCGTGCACTTCCCGCTCGGTCGGTCGACCGTCTTTGGCTACCCAAAGCGGTGTCTCTTCCGCCTCGTGACACCCTCGGGCACATCGATGGACTTTAAGCTCAAGGACACAGCCGTGTACGAGCTTTGGCGGTCGCACATGGCGACTGTCGAGAACGCGCACATGGTGATCCAAGACGACATTGCCGACAAGAGCGCGCTCGTCGTGTCGCTCGACACGCAGCTGCACACGAAGCACCGGCTCGGCGTCCAGACGTACGTGGTCGTCTCGGATGAAAAGGGTCCGTACGCGGCGTTTGAGATTCGCATTTCGTCTGGCGACAAAGTCACGACCGTGCTTCGACGCTACAACGCGTTCCGGCACCTCCACCGCGAGCTCCGCGAGTTGTTTCCGCACGAGCAAATGCCGCCGCTGCCACCGACGCGGCTCTGGGCCAAGCTCGACCCCATCTACTTGTCGGCCAAGTGCAACGATCTCAATGCGTATCTGACGAGCATCGAGTCGATTTGCACGACGACCGCGGCCGCGAGCCTGCTCCAAGCCTTCCTCGAGAAAGACTCGCCGTTCGAGTCGTCGTCGTCGCATTTGTCGTAACCTCGAAACCGCGGATGCAGTTCTTATAGCTTTAATATCTCCATGTTGTCTTTGGCTTGCTGGGCAACGTACGTCGTGGCGGCCACCGTCTTGGCGAGTGCGGACCCGAGCGTCGCCCGAACCTTGTCCATATCGGGGCTCATGTTGCGCATGTTCGGGCTCAGGATCCCATACTTGTTTTTGAACTCCCACTTGAGGCGTTCCATGGCGCTCATGGGCGGCAGCGCATCGTCTGCGTCCGTGATCCGCCGTCGTGCTGCGTCTTGCGCCTGCTCGAGTGCCCGCCGGTGCCGTTCGGCGCGCGCGGCCAAGAGCGACGACTTGGTCTCGAGGCGGCGACACGCCTGCGGGAGCGCGCCCGTCGGAGGCAGCTGCGACGTCAACGCACCGAGGTCGTGGAGCCAGGACTCAATAGCCGAGGGTTTGAGAATGATTTCGTCTTGGAGGATTTTGGCCAAGTTGTTGTAGCCGTCGAGCAAGCGCCGCATGCGGTCGACGTCACCGACCGCAAGCACATATGCCTTGGCAAAGCAGTCCCAGCGGATGCTCGCAAACGGGTAGATGAGCAGATCGGACGCCGAGTAAAACTTGTCGACTTTGGCACTCGCCCGCCACTCCATGTCCTTGAACGGTCGTTGCTGCGCGGCCCGGATCGCATCCAGCGTCAAGTGCTGCTTGCGACGCACCGGCGCTAGGGTCTCGTCGTCGTTCTCTTCGGGAATGATGATGTCGAGCTCCGAGCCAAACTCGCGGTCCTCCTTGGCGGTGATGCCGAGTCTACGTGCAGGCGCAGGGTCCGAGATTGCTACGACGGCGTCGGTACCGTGTCGCGATCGGCACGCCAAACTTGGGGCCGACAGCAACGACCGGTGGCAGCACCGGGCGGTGGGCCTTGTCGACGAGCAAGTCGAAGGTTTGAATCGTGGCCGTCCGATGCAAAGAGAGCAGCTCGCACATGTCGTCGGACGCGGCTGACTACACCGCTCTGCAATGACACATGCATGCAAGAGGATACGGACGTCGAGAAGCTTGCCACGTTTTGTGAGTTTGAGTTCGTCAAATTTGTGGTAGCATTGCCAGAGCTTTTGAAGGCGCGCGTCGGACCGGGGCTCCGCAATCGCAAACGAGTAGTAGGCCCATGCGCGGATCTCCTTCTTCGTCCGCGGCCGCGCCTTGTTGTTTCGATGTAGCTCAATCGCGCTGTCCATCTACGTGTCTTGTCCAAAACCCCAACGTCAAACTCAACAGCTCGGTACACGCTCGTGAAATGCTTTCTTGACGCTGAGTTGGAGCGCTTGCTGCTCGTAATGACGGCTCATCAGTTGATTTTCCGTGGCCGACGCGACGAGAAGGCTTGCTTTGCGCGTCATCGCGGCCTGTAGCGCGTCGTTCTGGACGTCTTTTGGGACTTGGTTGGCAAAGTACCTACGCAGAGTACGCTCCCACTCCTTCGTCGTCGCAAATGCTACCGGAGCTGCAGGTTCAGCGGCCCGTCCACCGTAAAGTTGTGCTTGACATAGTGTGCGAGCATGAGGGGTGTCGTCTCGCGGTGCAAGAGCGCGACAGACAAGAGCACGTACGGGCCAGTGGCAGTGCGAATATATCGCAACTGGAAATCCTCCAGCCTGAGCGTGCCGTTATTGACGCCCAGCGCGACTTCGGACCCCGCTTCGATCGTCGCATCAAGGTAGAAGAGCCCTTGACTACGACGCGACATTGGTTCAACCAACTAAAGGGCAGACGTGATCCCCAACCTGGTGGGCAAAAGCAAATAGAGTTGGCGGTCGACGCTGTCAACATTGGCGCGGTACTGGTCATAGAGATACTGGATCGTCTCTCTCGGGTCGATACGCAGTTGGACGGCCTGGGGCATATCGGTTGCGTGCGCATAGACAAGGGGAACGTACGCTGCCCGCCGGAATGCTCTTGATGACGAGTGAAATGAACGTTTGGACCCTGCATTGCGATCGGTGAAGTTGGGTGGAAATGGTCGCGTCGTACTTTTCTCGGTGCTTGCGAATCGCCCACACATCGAAGAGGAGCCCGTCCATGTACTCGTCCTCACGCGCCTTGGCCTCTTGACGCGGCGACGGCGCTTCGTAGTAATGCGCCCACCCGTGAGGAGTCTTGTCTTCGGCTATTTCGTCGCTCTAGCGTTGGAAAATAAGACATTTCATAAGGTCGATTTACGTACTGGATGCTCCAGAGGGTTGTTTCGGCGGTAGGCGCGATCGAAAAAGTCAGACGACGGGACCCAGCACCCGGGACACCCGGGAATCTGGGACGACTCGCACACGAGGCACTCGGAGGGCGTGTCGAAGCGGGCGTCCAACAGAGCTTGCAACTCGGCGCGCTCTTGACGCTTGTCGATGTTCGACTGCTTTTGCAGCGCAGAAAGCTCGTCTTCGATCGCTTCGATTCCGACTCTGCGCTTGCAAAAGTCGAGATTGAGAAAGATTGGCGAAATGATCTCGGATGCATGGCGCGACATGGCGTAGCCGAGAAACGCAGGGTGCGGTTTGTGCTTCAAGTGGTCGTCGTAGCCCGTGGGGGCGCCAAAGACGTCTTGGCGACCGCCTCGCGCGAGCGAGTAGCCGAAAAAGATAGGCGAGTAGTTGCCCACGTCCTGGGCAAGAGAGGTAAAGCGTCGCGGAACAAAGTCGTACCCTATTCCCGATGATGGTACGAGCTGCCTAGAGACGGTGCCGTACCGGCGCTCGCCGGGTGCTCGTCGTGGGGGTTGATCGCATCGAGCTCGTACCGGCGGATTTGCAGCTCTAGCATGCGCATGGAGCGAGAACGGCGGACAGCAGGTCGCTACCTTCGTCGCGGTTGACGTCGCGGTGCCAGCGCTTCGAGGCGTCGGCTTGCTTGGCTCGCGATTCGGCTGCACGCACGACCTCCAGCTCGATGGCTTTTCGGCGCTTCGCCTGGTCACGCTTGCGCTGCTTGTCGCGAGCTTTCTTCTCGGGTACCGTCAGCGGCGGCAAGAGCGCGCCCATCGACGTTTCGCCGTTTCAAATCAGAATGAAAACTTTTGGTGTCTTATTGCGGTTTCATGGACGTCGCGGGCTTGCGGTTTTATCAAATTTGCTCTTTCTTCTGGTCCTATGCATGGAGGGATTGCACCAAACGGCGCTGACAGCCTCTTGGGCGCGCAAGAGAAGAAGGTGCAGACTCCGCAAAGTTTGGGGAGCTCGGGCCGAGATGGCCGATCCGCAAACGCGAGAAAACGATGACTCGCAGTGTGCCTTTGTGGCTACTGCATACAGCAAGCGACGGCATCGAATGACTCTGTAGCCTCCCACCAATGCGACGACAAAGAGCTTGCCCCAACACTCTTGGCTCAGGCGGAAAACGAGTCTAAAATGTATGTTGTATATCCAACTTGACGAATACGCAAAACCCACTTGGCCGTATACCGACGCTCACCGACCGATTCTATTTGCTGGATGCACGAAAAGGATTCCCCAACTTTTGTTGGCGGATAATCTGATCGATTACCCCATGCCGGTCCTCCTTTCTTTGACGTTCTCTGAGCGACGGGACTCAAAGGTGTCGAGCCTGTCGGGGTACCTTCCCGCGATCTTCCATCATAGACGAACCTGATCCGAAGCTGATGCTTGCGCTTGCTCCATCCGCGAATGACCAGCGCATTGAATGTATCTTGGTCTGAGATTACGCGATTTCTCTATTTCGTCGCAAACGGTGGGCTTGGTCTTCCACGCTGAACAAGGCAGATATCGTGTCGTGTGTCGCTGCAGTACCTAGGTTACATGTGAGCCCTTGACAGCACCAACGCTGAAAGCAAGAAGCGTGCGACCTGGCCGGACTATGCACGCGACAACTGGTTTCCTCATGGTGTCATCACAAACACATGCCAGGGGCAACGTGCGGCTTGCATGGGCTGTCTGTTCGAGCAACAGATGGCTTCTGGCGCATGTTTGATTGGGCAAGGCTGTCGATTGCACGGGTGCTCACGTCGCCGATGACGATGCCAGCGCAATTCCTCATCAACGGTCACTATATTTGCGATTTCGAATCGCGCGGGTGAGCAAGCGGCCAGCTGATCGATCTGGAAGGGACGCCGCCGCTTCTTCATTTTTCGTTTGACGTCGTCTGCAATGGACGTCTTGGCCAGTGTGCACCCAGTGCTGCTCGTTGGGAGCGTCGCCGTCGTGGCCGTGGGGGCGTATTTCACGTACCTCTTTGTCATTTCGCCGTCCCTCCACCCGCTCAACGCTCTTCCGGGGCCACCGCCGACCAGTATCTTTTTC
>NW_008246085.1:105920-108442 GCF_000281045.1 Saprolegnia diclina VS20 | reverse complement strand
AGCGCGTGACCTCAATACGACGCATGGTGTTAGATCAATGAGTTTGTTCGCGATGTTAGAATCGTATCTGGATGTTACGGTTGCCTTGCAGGTTTCTATCGCAATCCGCGCGTCAAGCACAGAATAGGAGACTCGGCCATGGAGAGGCCGAGCGTGTCGGGGCGCAGCGCGTGCGGTAGTCGCAGCAGCGCCATGCTGCGAGCGCAGCGGCAGTAGCGACTGCGTTCGATGTGACCAAGGACCTAAAGCGGAAAATCGACGCGGGGCAGAGGCGACGGCAGCGAACTAATGCGTTGACCGCGACCGCCACTGCGCCTCCAGGCGAAGCGCGCGCGTCGAGCGGCCGCGCCCGTCACAGTAGAATCGCTGGGCCTGCAAATCCGAGTAGCGATTCTTTAAACCACCTCATGAACGTTATCCATCCTGCAATGTTGATCAAGCTGCTGTGGCCTCTATGCACGAAGCGTCCTGCTATGCAGTACTGGACCCGAGTGCCGAAACGATGCGAAGGTTGAAGCGGCTAAGAAAGAGCTCTTCCCGGCGATGGCTCTAACAATAACAATAATCCACATCTAAGCGAGATTGGGACGATGCACCAACATCACCGCACAATAGAAAATAAATTTGACGTTGATACCACTGGAGCCCTACAAAGAATCCACCAGGTGCACCGTAGCACAGTGGAGGTTGCACCGCAGTGTCGTTTCCGGGTGACGGCCGGTAGCGGCCCGCTGGGCACCGCAACGAAGCGGAGGTCGCGTCCGTCGCACGCGTCCATCACACATTCGCCATGTGAATGCGTGTTTGCAGTAGGAAGGGTGCGTTGGACATGCATAGTACAAGAGCCCGTAAGGGTGGAAGGCATCCACACTGTCCAAGCTACGACACAGACATACCGCTAGGTTGCACGCGGCCCCAATACCAAACTGAAATCAAAAAGCGCGACAGCACCTGCACAAACCTTCTACATGGATCAAACCACTGCGCATGCGACGCAGAAAGACCGCTAGATGGCCCACCGGCCCTATGCCCCACCTCAACCACAAAGACCAACCACACCCTGCCCCAAGAAAACCCGAGGTTTGGGGCAGGTACGTTGAACTTCAATGCACATGACCCCGTCCACCGACGAGTCCAAACTACGTCACACGTAGTACACGATCCCTCCGCTAGATTGCACGCTACCCCAATGCAAAACCTCAACCAAAGAGCTCGACCAAAACCTGCCCCAAGAAAACACGAGGTTAACCCTAGTCTATCTTTTAAGTGAATAACAACTTTTTTGCGCGATAGCGCAAACCACGAGCGCAGCGAGTGCACCCAGCGATAGCTGGGGTCCGCGCGTTTGAGCGGTAGGGATGCATGTGCCATCGATGCGCGCAGCGCTAATCCTGAGTTTAGCGTGTGCACTTGCGATAGTGCACGGCAGTGTGGTAGGATACTGTGCGTGATAGCGCAATGTACGAGCGTAGCGAGTGCATTTGGTATCGTTGGGGCCTGCGCGATAGCGCGGGACCTCAATGTCACGCGTGGTGTTAGATCAATGAGTTTGATCGCGATGTTAGAATCGTATCTGGATGTTACGTTTGCTTTGCAGGTTGCTATTGCAATCCGCACGTCAAGCACAGAGCAGAAGATCCGATCATGGTGTGGACGCCAGGCTCTGTGGCTGAGCGCAAGTGCGAGCAGCGGAATCGCGAAGCTGCATGCGCCCTGGCGACATCTACTCTGATCGAGGAGGCCAAGGAGCTCAAGCGGAATATCGCCGCGAGGCAGAGGCGACGGCAGCAAACCAAGGCGGCGACCGCGCCCGCTACTGCATCTCCAGGCGAGGCGCGCGTGCAGCAGCCGCGCCTGTCACAGTAGAATTGCTCGGCCTGCAAATTTGAGTAGCGATTCTTTAAACCACCTCATGAACGTTATACATCCTACAATGTTGATTATTCCACACTGTCCAAGCTACGACACAGACACACCGCTAGGTTGCACGCGGCCCCGATACCAAACTGAAATAAAAAAGCGCCAGAACCTGCGCAAACCTTTTCCACGAATCAAACCACTACGCATGCTACGCATAAAGACCGCTAGATGGCCCACCGGCCCTATGCCCCACCTCAACCACAAAGACCAACCACACCCAGCCCCAAGAAAACGCGAGGTTTGGGGCAGGGTACGTTGAGCTTCAATGCACATGATCCCGTCCACCGAATCCAAACTACGTCACACGTAGTACGCGATCCCACCGCTAGATTGCACGCTACCCCAATGCAAAACCTCAACCAAAGTGCTCGACCAAAACCTGCCCCAAGAAAACACGAGGTTAACCCTAGTAAAGCCATTTATTGATTTACCATATTTTCTTCTCATGTGCCCATGTCAACTGACTGCGGAGACTCGCCCTCTTATTCTTGCGACCCACATTTCATGGCCTGGTGCATCGTTTGAGGACGCTGCGGCACTCGGCGTCGTCCTTGATTAGGACAATAAAGCCATTTATTGATTTACCATATTTTCTTCTCATG
>NW_008246085.1:89320-104300 GCF_000281045.1 Saprolegnia diclina VS20 | reverse complement strand
ACTGGCACTGCCAAACGCGCCGCCGCTTGAAGCGTATGGACTCTGCGTCGAACGACGACATTGAAGAGCTCGAGGCCAAGGTCAACTACGTATCGACTAGACGATCCACTAACTAACTATGCCATCTCCACGATAGCTCGAGGAAGCCTTGCGCCAAAACGAGCTCTTGAGCCACGAGAACGAGCTCTTCGACTCGTTCCTCAAGCGCAACGCGCAGGTCCGTCGCCCCGGGGGAGCCATTATCAAGTGATTTCTTATAGCCGACCAATGCCGCCGAGGACGACGATAAGAAGGACAAGCCCGAGAAGCAGGCCAAGAACCGGCAGCGACGGCAGCGGCCGCAGGCCACGATAACGATCGAGCAGAAGAATGACATTTGCTCGGCCGAGCTCGAAGAGGCGCAAAAGGAGATCGAGGAGACCAAGCGCAGCTCGGAGCGGCTCATCGACACGCTCCGCGCCGTCTTGGAAGAGACCGACATCCGCATCGCCGAGCTCAAGATGGACGCCTACGAGTTCAAGCGCGACATCGTCGTGGGCGCCGAGAATTTTCGCACGGGCAAAACGATAGCCGAGAAAATGGTCCGCTACATGGAAGACAAGTTGCGCGCCAAGGACGCGGTCATCGAGAAGCTCCGCCTCAAGAACGCGACGCTCAAGAGCCAGGCGCAGAAGATCGACGCGCAGCTGCGGCAAAAAGAAGAGATGGGCGACGCGCTGCACTACATTGACTTTCACCAGCTCCAGATTGAAAACAAACAGTACGTCGCCAAGATCGAAGAGCGCAACGACGAGCTCCTCAAGCTCAAGCAGACGACCGGCAACACGGTGCAGCTGCTCAACACGCTCAAGCAGAAACTCAACGACCTCATTGACGAGTCGGCGTGGCTCCAAGCCGAGATCCGCGACCGCGCCGAGCTCCACGACAAGGTCAAAACCGAGCTCCTCACGGTCGGCGACGAAATCTCGCACGATACGAAGCTCGTCAAGTCGTCGCTGAGCGCCAAGGCTGAGACAAGCACCGAGATGCCGCAGGTATTCTGACGCGCCTGTGTCATACCCGCCCAGAAGTCCGACTAGATTCTCGACTTTGTGGGCCAAAAAGCGCTCATGTACGAGCTCGCCCAAGAAGTCGCCAACTACGAGCGCAAGGTCGAGATTGCCGAGATGGCGGCCAAGAAGAAGGCGCGGGACCAGCGCCAAAGTGCGCTTCTGATGCAGCAATCGTAATTGGACGTTACGAGAGGTCCGATGTGTACAAGTTGTCCTACGAATCCGACAGGTCGTGGTCTTGAATGACTACCGAGCACCTCCAACTCGGCATTGGCGCAGGAACGCGCCGGCAACGTGTCCTTTACGAGTACTATAGTATGTATACCAGACAACAATATTGTCTATCATGTTTAAAGATGCTACAAGTGTGTACGCAATGGATCAATACGAGGCCCACTTAGCCGCCAAAGCCCCACGCCTGCGAGCCTTCGTCCGCATCGGCGTTCCACGTGAACGAGTTGGCGCCAACTACACGATTATGATGGTGAGCACATTGAACAGACGAAGCTGGTGCTGTACATTTGACGCCTTGCGCGGGCGGGCACCCGCCGTGAAGGCTCTTGGGGTCGACGTGGTTGTCGGGCGTTTGGGCGTAAAAGAGACTCGCGTGCAGCTTGAGCGGCGGCACCGCAAGGCCCTCGGAACACTCGTCCATGCCCGAGCGCTGGATGCCCGTGACGAGGCGCTCCTTGGAGTACGGAAACACCGTCTCGCCGCCCTCATCGACGTCGTTGAGGTACAAGAAGAGCGTCACGAACCGGTTCGGCTCAAAATGGCGCAAATGCGTAGGAATCCTAGACAGTTGTCTCAGCGATCGTCCTCCTCGTAGACATAGCAGTACGTGTAGCGGAAGGCGTCGCCGGCGCGCTTGGTCCAAGCGTTCACGGCGAGTTCGAAGATCGTGACGCTGCTCCGGGCAGCATCCATCAAAACGTTCTCGGCGTCTTGGTTGGTTTGCAGCCACTCGGCCCACTCGATACCGACGAGCGCCGCCAGCTCGTCGAGGGTATGGTCTTCCAGCACGAATTTGACGAGCTATACAATAACATTCGAGACAAAGCCAATGGAAAATACGGCAAATTACCGTCTTTTCGAACGTCGTACGGTACGTCGGGTAGTGGGGCCCCGTGGGCTGGACATCGGCGGGGGCGTCCGCGCCGAGGTCTTGGACGCGCTCCTTGGCCCACCGGATCCAGCGAAAGTAGTGCGAGACGCCGCTGACGGGCGGCTTGGGCGCGCTATTCGATCACGTCATTTGCACGAGATGTCAT
Source organism: Saprolegnia diclina VS20 (assembly GCF_000281045.1). Classification (NCBI taxonomy): domain Eukaryota; phylum Oomycota; class Saprolegniomycetes; order Saprolegniales; family Saprolegniaceae; genus Saprolegnia; species Saprolegnia diclina. The sequence goes on along the minus strand of NW_008246085.1, from coordinate 101,977 downwards.
GCCAATTGCACGTACGTGTAATGCAGGGCCGGCAGCGCCGCGCGCTTCTCCCACGACGCAATGATGTGCGGCAGCATGTACCCGCGGCTCTCGAGGAGGATCTCGACGATGCCGTTCGCGCCGTTCGCCACGTTCTCCTTGACCCAGTCGCCCCACTCGGCGTCCGCGTGCTCGGTGAAAAAGTCAGTCGCCGCCGCGTCGTCGAGGAACGCTTGCAGCACGCTGTGCTGCCACGTCATCGTATCGTCGGCGTTCGGGTACATGGGCCCGTCGCGCTGGAAGGTCGGGTCCAAGCTTGCCTCGATCGGGAGGCTCTCGATCGCGGCGGCGGCCCATGCACACCACGCCTTGTAGTCGGCGACCGCCAAGTTCTTCTTGCCGAGGAAGTCCTTCGAGTCAAAGTAGTCTTCGTGCTTGCGGAAGAACTGACCGGCCTCGTAGCGCACGAGTTGGAGACGCTCGGAAAGCGCCGGGCTTGGCAGACGTGCGAGGGCCGCCGTGCGCCGGCGAAAGTCGCGCGTGAACGCCGAGTCGTCGAGAAACGCCGTGTAGCTCGTGCGGTCCGAGTGGTACCCGTCAGTCGCGTCCTTGCTGTCGACGGGCGACCGCTGGAGCTTGTTCATGCCCTCGGCAATGATCGCGTCTGCTTCTTTGGCGTCAAAGAACGCCTCGACGTCAAACACGAGCGGCGATAGCGAGATCGTCTTGAGCGAGATGCCGTCAATGTTGCGCGTGTACCCGACCTTGATGCCGGGCCAGACCCAGATTTGAAAGTCGACGAGGACGTACACGAGTCGCTCGGCGTCGACTTCGGCAGCGGTCGTAATCGGGTCGCCCATGCTGTTGTAGAAGCGGAGACCGTTGGGAAAGTAGTCGGGGTCGCTCCCGAGCGCGGTGGCGGCGGCCACAGCGAGCTCGTACAAGCACCCGTCCTTGGGCTGCCACTGGACGAGGACGCCGTCGTCGCGGCCGTTGAGCGCAATAAAGACGCTGCCGGTCGCACGGAGCGTGGCGGCGTGGCCCAACGCCACGTCGACGTGGACGGGCTCGGGCGTCACGACGGTCGGGAGGCTGCACGTCGCGTCCGGCGTGAGCAGCTTGCGCGTCTGGATGTGCACAATGTCGCTCGCGTACTTGTTGCCGACGGGTGCAAAGAGGTCAGCGTACTCGTGGGCTGAGTAGCCGACACTCTGCTTGGCAGCATCGAGGAGCACGCGCGGGTTGAGCTTCACACCCTGGAACTTGACCTTCCAGAACGCGACGGCGCACGCGACGAGGATCGGGATCAAGATGAAGCGGAGGCTCAACTTGGGCGCGCCGGACGCCTTGGTCCCGAGGTCCTTGCGCTGCTGGATCTTGCCCGGCAGCTTGGCTTTGGCCTCCGATGTCTCGGTAGCGGGCTCGGCCTCCTTGGCGCCGGCCTTGCGCTTGGTCACCGTCGTCGCCTCGGCGGGCTGCTCGGACGTCGCCATCCGCGAGAGGAATTGAATTTTCTTGGCTTTCATCCGGCAAAATCGGACCTGAGCGCTGTTGCCGGTGTATTTTAGCAGCCAATCAGAACGCGGCCACCGCTGCTTTCAAACATGGCGCGCTCCGATTGGTCCAAAGAGCCCGTCCCTGCCGCATATCCAGCGCTATTTTTACTACCCCCGCAAGGATGTCATCGACCACACAGTCCTGAGTCCCATTACTCTGCACCCAAATGGACGACTTCGCTGGCCTCTATTGAGCCAAGGGTGGAAGAGGCGGGCGGCTGGAGACCCGGGCTAGCAGCCACAGGCAGAGATTCCCCTTGAAATTGCTATCAGCATGTGCAACGGGCGCTTGCAAATCTGTCGATTGTATTGTACGCAGGCAACCTCTTCACCCTCGTTTCTTCAAAACCATCCAAGCTCAGCGATCCTCAAACCCATGCGTCGGACCCTCTGTACATCGCCTCGGGCCAGTGGCCTCGGACCGTATTCTCTGACGGTAAAGAATGCGGTGTACTAGTAAGGTTCTGGCTCTATAGCACTCAACTGCCAAGCTCTCAGCAGCTTTGGTGCAACGAGATCTGGTTGATGTTTACCAAGTCTATTAATGCACACTAGCGGTCGGGAAGGTCTCATAGAACGCATGGGTGGGTCGTCGCGAGGCGACTCGTCAAGGGACCAGTCAACACTGCGAGTGATCGATCATCCGAGTCAGCAACATTGATTCACTGTCCGCCGGAATGTTGGTCGTGCGGAATATCATTTCTTAGAGGTGTTTCGAGGTGACGCGCAGACAGGGCGCCGATGGACGAGGCCGACCTCCGCCTCCAGGATCTCCTAAGTGGCATCGACTTTGACCTCTCGGTCCCGGACGTCGTCATGTCGCCGGCGCCGACGACCAGCAGCAGCGAGAGCCCGAGGCCCGAGGCCATCCTCCCGGGTACCCAGCGCACGCAGCGCCATCGCAAGAAGCACCAGGACGAGCTCGCGTTCTTAAAGCGCAAGGTGCACGAGCTCTCGGAGCATCTGCGCGTGCTGCAGCAAGTCAAGGAGCTCGAAGCCGGCAATACACCGCAGAGCGAGTGGAAGACGCTAGCGCAACTCGCGCGGCAACGACAGCATGATGTCATGACCGAGAATCGGCGGCTCAAAGCCGCGATCGAAGAGCAAGTCAAGTTCGCCGAGTACCTCGTCACGATCTTAGAGAAGAAGCCACGACTCGGCCTCCTCTCGGCCGACGCGAACGACCAATGGCAGCTGCTCAAGCTTGTCGCTGACCCAACAGCCCGGGCGTTGGCCTTCCATGCGATCGTGGACCGCGAGTATGCCAAGCTCGACACGGTCATGATCGAAGGTGGGCTCATCGACCTCCACGAAGAGACACATTCGTACGTCCCCAAGCTTGTGAACGGTGCCCTCGAAGTGCAAGTCTCCGTCTTCATCCTGTACGGCGTGCACTTCAACTTGCTCGCTGAAGCCTCGTGGCAGGTGCTCCGCGGGTCCGTCGAGCTCGAGACGACGACGGGCACCCACGTTTCGTACCAGCAGCTGCACCAAGTCGACCCGTCGACTGTGTACATCTCGTCGATGTGGTATCACTCCAACGGCGGGTACCAAGGACGCATGATCGTCAAGCGGTACATTGAAGCGAACCGTCAAGTCATCATCAGCCGCTCGATCCACGAAGACGAGCTCCACCCGCTCGTCGACGGCTGCGCGATTGCCAATGAGGTGTCGTGGGTCGCCTTTGACTGCGATCCGACAACGGGCCTCGCGCGGGCACGGTACTTTCAGCGGATGAAGCCCACGTACTTTGCCGACGAGCAGAACGACCGCAGCCACCTCGCGCTCTGCCAGTTCCTCATGGAGCTCTGTGAGCAAAGCTCCATGACGTTTGAGCACACAATCAAGACGCAGCTCTATCGGCTCCTCTCGAAACCTCTGCCGCCCAAGAAGCGACCATAATAACAGCTCGTTAGTCTATTGTTCATCGTTCAATCGACTAGCCTGTTGTACTATCTGCGTCAACGGGCAGTACTGAGTGAATTTCACGGTTGACCTACGCTGTGAGCACAATCACTCTGGCGATGCGCTTGGGACACGCGGACGAAAAATAGCGTGCCCCGCAAGACCCATGAAGCGACGTTGCGCGTTCGCTGGTTCATTCGCAGTATGTCGATCCCTCTTGTCGATAATTTGTCTTTCACGGTAGCTTGGAACCTGCATTTTACATGATTCCCAGAATGCACTTTGGCGCTGAAAATGAGATTCATGCATTCTTAGAGGTGAAATCCGATAATTATTTACTTTGAGAGGCTCTGAGCTCGTCAGACAGGCGGCACCAGTCTCCTTTGAACATATCGCCATGGACAGCACGAGCGCGTGGTCGGGCCTCGAGCTCACGTTGGAGGAGTGCGAGATCCTCGACGTCATCTGCCCGTCGACGTCATCCACGAGCTCCGAGTCGTCGGACGAGCAGCAGCGCAAGCGGCGCCATGCTGCCAAGCTCGCCACGCAGCGCACACAGCGCCACCGCAAGAAGCAGCAGGACGAGCTCATGTATTTGAAGCGCAAGGTCGACGAGCTGCAAGCCCAGCTCAAGCAGCTCACCGTATCACAGAAGGCGCTTTCAGCCGAGCCAGCGAGCAAGTGGGAGAAGCTGGCCAGGGACGAGCGCAAGCGACAGCAAGTCGTATCAAATGAAAACAGCCGCCTCAAGGCGGCCATCGAAGAGCAGGTGCAGTTTGCTGAGTGTCTCGTCGAAATGATCAAGAAGCGACCGCGCCTGACGCTCGCGAACGAAGAAACACGGGACCAGTGGAAGCTTCTCAAGCTCGTGGCCGAACCGACTGCGCGCCTCGAAGCGATCCACGCCATCGCAGACCGCGAGTACGCCAAGATCGACAGCGTCTTCATCGAAGCTGGTATCGTCGACGTCGGTGCCGGAGACCGCCGGCGTGCCATGCCAGTCATGCTCACCAACGGTGACATTGAAGTGCAAGAGATTACCTACGGCCGCTTTGCGGTGCCGCTCTTCATCGTGGCCGAGGCAGCTTGGGACGTCCTTCGCGGTGCGGTTGAGCTCCAGGCCTTTCCGGGCCACTATACGATCGTCGAAGATGTCGACGCCTCGACGTCATACATCAACGCGCTCTGCCTCCACGAGCTCGGCAACTCGCAGTCGCGCGCCATCGTGAAAAAGTACATGGAGTCACCATCCCGCTGCGTCATTGTGGTCCGAAGTGTCATGGAAGATGAAGCCAAGCCGCTCGACCCTGCGTACGAGATTTGCGACGAAGTCATGTGGCTCTCCTTGGACATGGACGAGGCTGGCGTTGCGCTCGGGCGCTTTGTCCAGAAAGCTCGACTGCGTCCCGGTGAACTCGGCGCAGGCGGCGTCGTGCCCGACTATCTGATGGACGCCTTCACAGAGAGCACCCGGACGTTTGAGAACGCGATCAAAACTCGAATTGAAAAGCTCATGGGCGGCTGCTGCCAACCGTGGACGGTATAACTATTGCTGCATTGTTCATTCCAGCAGTGTTTCTTGCGCACAGGTCGTTCCATTTGTACTAGGATAATGTTGTGATCCACTCAACACATGCACATGAGTTTAGACCGGTGCTGCAATGACCTGTGCTTCAATGGTAGTGATCATGAATGCGTACTCGGTGACGAGCGACCCACCGTTGAAGCTAGAGCTGCCTAACGATACCCCCGTGAAAAAGATACCAGCATATGACTCGTGGTGACTCACATGGTCTTATCGATGCGCTTGCATCTTCTGCGTTCAAGTGCAGTACCGGTATGTGATAACGGCGTCCCAAACAACCGCCCACAAAGTCACCACGCACTACTGGCGTGCCACGTCACCCTGGCTTCGAGTGGCGGATTATAACACGCGTTTGCAGTGGCCCGGCGGCTGTGGCATCCGTGTGGCTAAATGCAGTGAAAGACAAGAATCGTATTGCGCTCGGCGCGCCACGATGACCTGACGCAGCTCACGCTTGCAATCAGCGAACGCCCAACCCAGTTCGGCACCATCATTCCGACAGACGGTACGTGCCCAAGCATAAAGTTTGGGAGGTTTTCTGATTGATTCACTACTGATGGCGCAGCTCGATGGCGTACTTGCCAACTGCACATCATCATTACCATCCCCATGAATAGCAGCGCGTGGCCGGGGCCGCAGTTCACGGCCGAAGAGTTCGAGATCCTCGAGGTCATCCGCCCTACACCGTCATCGCTGTCGTCCTCGAGCCCCGAGGCGAAGCGGCGCCACGCCTCCAAGCTCGCGTCGCAGCGCACGCAGCGCCACCGCAAGAAGCAGCAAGACGAGCTCGTCTACTTGAAGCGCAAGGTCGACGAGCTTCAAGGCCAGCTCACGCAACTCACACTCACGCAAGCCATGTTTCCGCCAGAACCCGATAGCAAGTGGAAGAAGCTGGCCAAGGACGAGCGCAAGCGGCAGGCCGACGTGCTGCACGAGAACAAGCGCTTGAAGACGGCGATTGAAGAGCAAGTTCACTTTGCCGAGTGTCTTGTCGAGATCCTCAAGCGACGACCTACACTCGATGACACAGCCCAAGATCAGCAATGGAAGCTCCTGAAGCTCGTGGCCGAGCCCCGTGCGCGTCATGCTGCCTACCACGCCCTGGTTGACCACGAGTACGCCAAGATGGACAGCGTCTTCATCGAGGTCGGCATCATCGACTTTGCGCACGGCGACCATCGGCGCGCGATGCCCCAGCTCCTTGCCAATGGCAACATTGAAATCGAAGAAATCGTGATCGGGCGGTTTGCGGTGCCGCTCTCGATCGTGGCCGAGGCTGCTTGGGCCGTCCTCCGCGGCGCCGTCCAAGTCTCTGCGTTCCCCGGCCACTACACGGTCTTGGAGCACATTGATGCCTCTACAGCCTACACCAACTCGTACTGCCTCCACGAGCTCGGCAACTCGCAGTCGCGCACGGTCGTGAAAAAGTACATGGAGTCGCCATCCCGCTGCGTCTTTGTGTGCCGGAGCGTCATGGAAGATGAATTGCTGCCGCTCGACCCGGCCTATGTCACGTGCAACGAAGTCTCGTGGCTCGCCTTTGACGTCGATGAGAGCGGTGCTGCGCTTGGCCGCTTCGTGCAGAAGGCGTGGCTGCGCCCGGGCGAGCTTGTCGCCGGCGGTGTCGTCCCCGACTATCTGATGAATGCGTACACGGAAGGCACGCGGTCGCTCGAGGAAGCGATCAAGATGCAAATCGATAAGCTCATGGGGATGCAGTGCGAGCCCTGGACCGTATAAGCTATGGGAACAAAGCGTCTACAGTTGAATTGTGTTGAGACTCGTCTACGCCGACGGCTTGCCGTCGCTCTGGGCCTTTGCCTTGGCGGCGGTATCCTTCTTCATCTTCTCCATGTTTTCCTATGCCAGCGCTTGAATGCGGTCGTGATGGCAGCAGTGGACGTACGAGGATGCACTGCTTGTAGTCATCCGTCTCCTGGTCGCAGTCGGACTGGACAAAGTTGCCCTTGAGGAGGCCGTCGAACCAGCTGCCGTAGCACGCGCGGGCCTTGGCCTTGTACGCTTCGCACGCTTCGAGGGCTTCCATCGTCTCGGCGATTCAATGACACAAGCGACGCCATTGGCCTGTGCTTGAAACCTCTGTAAAGTAATATTTGCCTGGCCATGACTACTTCATACGTGGCACTCGGAGCAGCGAGGACGACAAGCGTGCTATCAAAAACTCTGGAGACCTGGGCGCTATCGACCGCGATAAGTCGGGCCAGGAGGAGTTACTTTGGCGGGGTTTACAGTGTATTGACGAGCGCGCCCTCTGGCCCAGAGGCTCTGGGGTGCCTATTGCTGCGAAGGACGCTTCGAGAACGTGGCCAAACCCAACAACAACCTCTTGTGTCTGTACTCGACACGCAATTGGCTCGGCGTGGAGAGATCTAGGTCTTGCAGCGCAGCTTGTACTGAAGCCTACTACAATAGCATCGCATCATATACTGGAGGGTATGGCCAAGCAACACGCATGGTACGTTGCCATCGCCTGTATGCAGCGCTCGGTTGGTCAAGTCTCAGTTTATCGATTGCTAGGCGCTGTTGCGATTCACACCAACGACGACGAGTACCAATGCTAAATACACTTGGCGAAGCGTGGCGCAGAAGGGCACGGTCAGTCCACCACTGCAGGTGTTCAAGCGATATTAATTTGCAGAGGTTCTCCGAGCATTCAAGCAAGATGGAGTCGCGGGACAAGGACGGGGACGCTGCGCCACCGTCCAGCAACGGCAGTGACGCCAAGGTACCTGCATCGACGCGCCACGTGCGCCGGCAGCAAGAAGAGCTGGCGTACCTCCGAGACAAGATCACCGAGCTCCACAGCGTGCTCGAGGTACTCATGCTCGACAAGGAAGTCGAGGAGGCCGTGCATCCGCCAGGTCGGTGGAAGCAGCTTGCACAGAACGAGCGCAAGCGGCAGCATGACGCGCTTGTTGAAAACGAGCGCTTGAAGGCTGCGGTGCAGGAGCAAGTCCACTTTGCCGAGTCGCTCGCCTCGCTCCTCCGCAAGAAACCCCGGCTCTGCCTCTTTCCAACCGACCCGCGCGACCAGTGGCGCGAGCTGCACTTGGTGCGCGAACCGAGCGCGCGCCGAGACGCCTTCCATGCGATCGTCGACCGCGAATACCAACTTCTCAACAGCGCGTTCATCGAGGCTGGGCTCATCGAGTCGGAGACGCAGGTGCCAAGCCACGAGCCGCGTCTACATGGCCACACCCTCGAGATTCAATCCAAGTACGCGGTGGCGCTACCGCTCAATGGCGCCACCGACGTGAGCACGCATCTCGCGCTCGTCTCTGCGACGCTATGGGACGTGCTCCGGGGTGCAGTCAAAATCCCAACGCGCAGCAAAACGCGTGTGCTCCTCGACCAAGTCGACGACAGCGTGTCATACTCGATGAACACGAAACCGTACCGACTCGGATCGACCCAGCGCCGGATGATCTACAAGCTCTACAAGGAGGCAAACCGGAGCGTCGTCGTCGGGCGCAGCATCGAACGCGACGAGTTGTACCCGATCACGACCGACTGCGACGTCTCGAAAGAGGTCATGTGGTGCACCATCGAGCCGATTCACAACGCGATTTTGCTCAAGTACTTTCACAAGACGCAGCCGTTCCGCGCCAGCAACGGCGACATGTCACCGCGCCTCATTAGCGAGTACCTCGTCGACATCCACAGCACGTTTAGCGACGCGACCGAGGTCGTTACGAACGAGGTCAAGGAGCGCGTCGCCCAGAGGAGTCGTGGGACATTGAGATGTAAGTAGCTATTTCTTGATCGCAGACCACCGTCCAGTACGGCGAGACGTGCGAACCGTCCATCTTGACTAATCACATGACGTGTCAGTATGCACGAGAACGATGTCACGCCATGGGAGGCAAGCTACTGATTGCATCGAAGGTGCGTCCAGTCGCGCCCCACCACTTGTGTGTGGCCGCGTGCACCAAGTCACTTGTGGATGCATTCAGTGGATGTATACGATTGCTTGGAACAGCCATCTCTGCGTCTTCGATTTTCATGGGAGCCGTTGGGGTGCAGCTGACGTGGACTCTTGTCGGAGCGCCGGTGAAATATTGGATGGCTGCACACATGGCGTTAGTATACAATTCGCTCCGACTTGAGTCCATGACCAGTCGCCAGCCGCCGGCTCTCGTGCCCGCGATGCCCGTATCGTGGACAACGCACTCGATCTCGCACCTCTTGACGCCCGAGGAGCAAGACATCTTGACGACGCTCGTTGAAGCCCGTCCGCGCTCGGCGTACCAGCGCTACATGGACCGCCAGCAGGCTCAAGCCGACGCGCTCCGGGTTCAAATCCGCCACCTCGAAGACTTTCTTCGCACGCTACAAGCGGTGCAGCATATCGGGCATCGCCCAGTGTCGTGTGAGTACTGGCAGCTCGCGCGGGACGAGCGCCGGCGCATGCTCAGCGCGATCTTTGAGAACCGACGATTGCGAGCTGCGGTGCAAGAACAAGCCGACTTTGCCGATAGCGTCTCGGAGCTCCTGCACAAGCAGCCCGCTATTCCCTTTACCTTGTGACGACAATGTATTGTACTGAAGTCCTGCACGAGTGGTCGCATGCACGGCTTGCATTTTGAGGTCCGAGGTTGTTGTAGTCGGGAACCTTGGACTTTGTGGAGAATCTTGCGAAGATCCCGTCGTGTTCGAGCAATGCGAGACGCAACGTCCACAACTGACTACATCACTCGGCTTCCATGAACAAGCGCCTACTCGCGCGGTCGCCGCGACGCGAAAGAAGATCGCGAGGCCTACTTCGATGGACCTTTTGGGCTACATCTATGATACAACTGCGTGTCTCCACCAAGTCGGCACCACTTCTGTTCGCCCAGCGACGGAGCAGACACCGCCGATGGGGTCGAGCGGCACAAGCCATCAGGTTTGCTGAGCAGTTGGATGCTACAGTCATCACTTCAGCAAGGCCATTCTACCGTCGGTGTGGCGTTGGATCTCGGTGTACACGCGTTGATACCAAGTATGTTGACGAGCGCCGAGGTGCAGCGAGAGGGAGCAGCACCATTGCACAACCATCTGGTGCGTACATCGTGGAGCGACGAGCCAAAGGTGCACTCCACCGTAGCACGAAAGTTGCTGCTGGCGGTTGCCAACGGCTCGAAGAAATCGCGGCGCCATCATGACACCGGCGCTTCCCAGCCCCATGCAAAACACCCAAAGTAATATCAAGGTCGTCGTCAGAGGCGGCACCTGCAACGTGTCAGCTCGTGGGCGGTCACTGAGTAGCTTTCTCACTGGCGCCAATCGCAAGCAACACGAATCCTTCCTTGTCATTTCTTTGTTCTGCGTAACGCGCTTTTGATAGTACACGAATGGACGCGCTCCTGTCGACGCCCGAGTATGACGACGACGCTTCGACGCAAGTCGCGCCGCCCAAGCGGTCGCCGTACCAGCGCTACATGGACCGGCAGCACGCCGAGGCGGCGTCGCTCAAGCGCCAAGTGACCGAGCTCCGGGGCCAGCTGCGCGCGCTCCACGCAGCCCGCGAGCTCGCAGACGCAGCCCACCCCGCAACGAGCGAGTGGGCACGCCTCGCCAAGTCGGAGCGCAAGCGACTTTGCGAGAGCATGACCGAGAACCGTCGGCTCAAGGTTGCTGTGAAGGAGTATACCGAGCACGCGCAGGCGCTCTCGCTGCTCATCGAGAAGACGCCACGCCCGCTCGCCGTTGCGATGGACCCGAACGACTCGTGGAAGCACCTCCGCCTTGGCGCGGACCCGCTTCTGCGCTACTCGGGTTACCACGCCATGGCGGACCGCGAGCGCCAACACTTGCGCAGCGCCTTCTTGGAGGCGGGTCTCGTTGAGGCGCGCGCCGTGCCCCACTCGTTCGAGACACGCGTGTTCCACCAAACGCTCGAGATCCAAGCCCGCGTTTGCGCCCGCCTCCCTCGTCGCTTGGACACGCCCATGGACTTTGAGATCATGACCCGCGTCATCTGGGACATTATGAGCGGAGCGGTGCTCGTTGCGTCGCCGACCGGGTTCCGTGAGGTGCTCACCACGGTCGACGACTCGACCACCTACATTACGACCAAGCGCCACTACACCCTGGGCACAAGCGTCCGCAACGTCATCGTCAAGCGCTACAACGAGGCAAATCGGTTTGTCCTCGTGTGGCGGAGCGTTGAAGACGACGAGCTCTTTCCATTTGAAGCCGGCAAGGACATTGCGCGAGAAGTCGGCTGGATGCTCCTCGAGCCGTGCGAGTCGGGCTTCCTCTTCAAGGTCTTCACCAAGCTCCAGCCATTTACGTCCGGACACGACTGCTCGCCCGACGAGATTCGAACGTACATGCAGGATCTGCACGGTGCGTCGCAGAACGAGCTGCGGATGTTCCTCCTCGAAGCCGACAAGCAGTTTGGCGCGCACCAGCGAGCGGCGTTTGCAAAGACAAAGCCCGAAGCGCGTGCTGCGTACGGCTGATGGCGCAAGTGTTTTGTGTAGTGAACTGTCTTGTATTGATTGATGTCGTCATTGTCAGCAAGTGAGAGGACGCCGGTGGAACTTGAACTTGACGCGATGAGATGAATTCAGCCGAGCTACTCAACACCGCAGCGGTTGGTGCTGTATGAGGTCGTCAGTACAACGAAGCCCACGAGAAGCTCTGTCGTCAACAAGAGACATGTTTAGCAGAGAAGGAGACTGTGTCAGGCACTAAAGGTTGAAGGGAAAACGAAAACGACGTACGAGGGACCCGACACACGACGCGGTTGCTGGGAAGTTCCATCTCGCCTCCAGAGCTTACATTTGCTGGATCAAGACTGTTAGTTGTCTGGAGAGGCCTTGCTGCAACTCGGGCAATTCAAGTCTGTTTAACACCCACCGCGATCTCAATAGGCCATTCATGCAATGAGTCTAAAGGGTGTCGTGAGCATCCGCCTCAAGGTTGAGACAAAGTTGCGACTCTTTGAAGCGCTCATTGAGCCATCGTGCATGCAGATATCATCGTCACGTCGGGCGAGCTTCTGGTAGCTTTGACAACAGCGAGGTCAATCGGGGCAGTGAGTACTAGTGCTGCAGCATGACGTGTACAAGTGGGCAAGAAGCTACGTGCGTTGATCGTTGTCGGCCGTAGCAACAAAAAAGACGACCCCGTGCCGCACTCGCCAGGCATCAACGCGCTTAGAGGTGCTGGAGGTGGCAAGGCTCGAGAACTTTGCCTTCTTGCCCGAGTGCTCCTAAGCGACCAATCTCTGACGCCGTCCGAATCGAAGCTTGGGCCTCAACTGAGAGCTGTCATGACCCATGGAGCTGTGTCATCATGAAAATGACCTTTTGGGATAGACGTCAATGCAATTGCAGGCGACACCAAGCGATGAATTGCCGAGCTGAGAGACCGCAGAGCCTGATATCAGGTCGAGACTACCACTAGCGTCTCGTGCTCTTCGTACACAGAAACAATGAACAGCAATATGAATCCGCGCTGCCGATACAATGCACCTTGGGTGTCGCTCAGAACCAGAATATGAACCCGAGCACGCCATGCGAAACATGCCGAGTAGTATCCTTCGACGTCACGCTGGGCTTTGCATGACGTGCACAGCCTTGTCTATGCCCACACGCGCTGCTGCTGGCGACTGAACGAGAG